>NC_091462.1:46496479-46799827 GCF_027789765.1 Dendropsophus ebraccatus
AACCAGTAAATGTGCGAGAAAACACTATTCGATGAATATGGACAAAAGTTGGTTAAAATGCAATTTGAGAATAACAGACGTGACATGTAGTTTTCTATTTCTGCATATGGCTAGTAGGGTAGCCTAACCTGATGAAAGTTCCTAATGGGGAATGCTACGAATATGATACGTTTATTATGGTGCTCCATTTTTATCATATAGTTAGATAGATAAATAAATTTATTTTTTTTGCTAATACCTTGCTTTAATAAAGTTACAGTATATTATTTTGTGGAAGCAGGAAGTGACATGGCCCCCCTTTGCTGTCGCTTTAATTTGTGCTGGTAATTGGGTAGCTGTCAAAGCCCTGCTGTTACTGATCCCCTACTACAAAGTAATAAAAGTTTAATAACGCAATATATTATTAAAAAAACACAAAAACTTTTTTTTGTCTCTGGAGTACCCCTTTAATGTGCTTAATAGGTCATTCCAAGGAGTAAAGTTTCACCCTCAGTGCAGCTAAACATCCATCTGCCCATCTGTTCTTCTCGCAACACCCCTAATGAATACTAAATCACTCCTCTGTAGCACCTGTCACTGCAGAGGGGTGGCTTAGTATTCATTGGGGTTTTTGCAGTGCACCAATGGGTAAAGAACCACCCCCAGTGCACCAAACAACCTAATTAGCATATTAATACAATTATTATGATATAAAAAAAGAACAATGGAGCGCCATAATAAAGGTAGCATATTACTCTTTGTAGCATCCCCTATTACGGTTTTAGGGCATCCAAACCTGTTGGGAGATTCCCCGTAATATGAAAGTGTGGGGGGTAGGACAAGAACTGAAGACCTAAAGAATCAGAATGAGTGATGCAATCACATTGGCCTTTCATATAAAGAGCTGGGCTGGCACCACAAATAATGAAAAAAGGAGTTCTCTGGTCTGACCTGACTTGGGGTAGCAGCAGCCATCTATATGCTTGCTTCACATTTTTGTTTTTTATGTTCCCTAGGTGATTTTTGGCCTTGTGCCTTACATCGTTTTTCATCTATTTTGGTTTCTGGGATTCATTTGTAATTTTGCATAATAATTTTGGTTTTTAATATATTTGCCACCTTCATATGATTTTTTGCTGCTGCTCCGTTTATTGGCTTGTGTTAGGTCAGGTTTTTGCCGTGTTTGATTGGAACCGGTGAATTGGTATGTGTGTATTTTTAAATGATTTTAAATGTTTGTCCCCTTTTTTCATTGATGAATTAATAAAGATTTCATAGATATTTATTCATTTGATCAGGAGGTGCAGTGTATGTTTTTTCAGCCATTTTCTCTTGTTGATCACATTGGCCTTTCAACACACAGATATTGAGCCAAAACATTTTAATGTGTACATAAAGTTAGGATAAAAATATTTATAACATTCAAAGCCTGCACCATTAAATATTAATATTAAAATCTTTAGGTATAATGTTCATAGCGCAGCAATCCCAGGAGAACGTCTGCTCTATTTTTCTCCATTCCACAGGGCAGATCAGGGGTGTCTGAGAAAACTTGTTTCAAGACAGATTTTGTGCCAGATTATATTTTTATTAAAAATAAAACTGCAAATTGGAGATCATCAATATCAATTTTACTCTGCAGCCTGTAATACTCATGGGAATTAGTTGGAAAATTGCAACCCTGGACTGAATGCAAATGGGAAGTGCTGATGAATGGCTCGGGTGCAAAGAGAGTGAAAAGAAAAAACTTCCCGATGAAGGCAAAGAAAACGCTGAGAAAAACATGAAATATTTAACTAAATGAAAACAACAATCACTTAATAATTTTATTACTCTAAAATAGTGTCGCTATTAGTATGGAAACTGATACATCTCATATCTCACGCCCAGTATACTTTATATTAAAGGGGTTCTGCCATTCTATAAATGGTAATAAAGCTTAGGCTAGGTTCACACAACTGTCGCTATTTCGGCCGTTATTTAACAAAATTGCACAACTACGGCCATTGTTATGGAATATGTCCGTTGTTTTTACATAGTGTGAACCTGGCCTTAGGCTAAGTTCACACTACGTGAAGAGACCTCTCTGCACGGATCATCCCGGCCGGTACTGCAGTACCGGCCGGATGATCTTTTGGCCACAGGGTTCTGATGCGGGTGTATCAGCACGCGCCCGCATCAGAACCTCCCACAGCACACAATGAAGCAAGTGGCTGGAGCCGCTCGCTTCATTGTGTGAACTGACAAGTCCTGCGGCCGCAAGAAGATAGGCTATGTTACACACCGCACAAGGTATGAACGTAAATTTACATACTGTGAATATAGCCTAAGGCTATGTTCACACTACGTATATTTGAGGCTGTATATTTGAGGCTGTATAGCAACCAAAACAAGGAGTGGATTGAAAACACAGAAAGGCTCTGTTCACATAATGTTGTAATTGAGTGGATGGCCGTCATTTAATGGCAAATATGTGCTGTTATTTTAAACCAACGGCTGTTGTATTGAAATAATGGAAGTTATTTACCGTTATATGGCGGCCATCCACTCAATTACAACATTATGTGAACAGATCCTTTCTGTGTTTTTAATCCACTCCTGGTTTTGGTTGCTATGAGGACCTGACATGAGGACCAAATACAGCCTCAAATATACATAGTGTGAACCCAGCCTTAAACTGTATACTGTTGTTTCAGATAAATATTCAGAATGGGCTGCTGCATGTGCTAGTGTGTGAAGCCTAGCCCCTTTGAAGTCTCCCCTATACTGCACACTCACAGAAAAGGTGATCCTCCTCCTCTATATCTTTATAGTACACCCTAAGAGTCAGCAGCAGCATGAAAAACATTATAGAGGAGTATTGAATGGTGGTGGGATCCAATACTTACAATAAACTTGTGTATCTTATCTGCAGCCACGTTTGCTATGAACACAACCTCGATATTACTCAGGCACTGGGTAGCAAGAGAAAATGCAAGTTGGAACTGCAAGGATATAGGGCACCCACCCCATGAAACAGAGAAGTGAAAGTAGCAGTGAATGCACCAAGGCCCAGGAGAGTGAGGCCACAAGCATGAACCCAGTTCCAGAAGCAGGTGTGCATCAGTGGGGACCAGCTGCAGGCATTACCAGCACCTTCCCTACTAAAGAACTGGTTGTCGGGTTTGGTCCCCTGATATCCCTAAAGATAATTTCTCATTGGAGTGGGAAGTTTGTGGTTCAACCACATTTCCACAACAGCTATGACTAAGTTTGAAGGCAACCATTGTTACAAGTCATCCATAGTGAGAGTTGTTGTTAGTGGTGGTGCTGGGTCATCCTGATGGGACCATTCTTTTAGCCACACCATTTGGTTCTGCATTATGATATCTTTTATTATAAGCATGCATGAGATGCAATAAGGGCATGGCTCTGTCATTTTAGGCATCTGCCCCACTATGTATAAATACTGCCCTATCTGTTTGGCTGTTCCTGAGATAGCTTATGTATGGTGCTCTTCAGATTTACTAATGAAGTCCATGTGACCAAAAAGAAGACCCAATCCTCCAGCAACACATTTCATGACTGCAGGATGCACAGTGATAGTTCAAGGATCAAAGCAACTTAAAAGCATTTGCCATTAGTACTTGGTATGACTGCCAAGCCTCAGCAGTATTCTGAGAGGGTTTTAGCAATAAAGTGGGTGATTTGCCGTTGTCTTGTGTTGCTGTAAGCATACAAGCTGTATGCATATTGCCCTTCAATGTCAAAAAATAGCAGAGACAGACAGATATGTGCATAAAAAATTTAAACCCTTCCAGTACACATGCAAGGAAAAAGCTTCCTCTATATCACTCATACAAGAAGATAAAGGAGTGATTTCTCTGCAGAGAAAGGGGAAGAACAAAGTCAGAACCGAGCTGGCAGTAGCACTGGAGAACGTAACATATGAATTATCCAAATCGTAGACTTGTAGAACATGGTGTATCAATTATCTAAATTGTACATACGTAAAATATATTGTATAAATTATCCAGACTGTAGACTTGCCGAAAATATCCAATGAATAATTTAAAATGTAAACCTCCAAAATATAGATAATAATGATGTCCTAAAACTATATAGAGAGCATAGAGTATGTATTATACTGATTATATACTGTATAGGGTTACGTCTAATCACTGTGATTTAGTCGTCAAAATATAAAGTGACCTGGGACAATACCAGGTCGATTCCATGGAGAGTGATATACATTATAAGTAGAGATGAGCAAATCGCTCACTTAAATCACGTTAAGTGCTTTGTTTGATCGAGCCGACTGCCTTTCAGCGCTGCTCTGCTCCCCCTCGCTCCACCCCAGGTGCTGGAGAAAAGCTGGATCCAATCCTTGGAAACTGGGAGAAGTTTTCCAAGATTGGATCCAGCTTTTCCAAGCATCCTGGGATGAGCGGCAGGGAGCAGAGCAGAGCTTAAAGGCAGTCGGTTCAATGAGCTGAACCCTGATCAAACAAAGCACTTTACTTCATTTAAATGAGCAATTCACTCATTCGCTCAAATACATTATGTATATGATGCATAATGCAGTGTAAAAACGTATGCTTAATATGCTAGACAATATGTTTCTCTCAGGGACTGTGGCACCTGTGCCTATGATGGGAACAGGTTATGGATTCTTAGGGACTGCTAACAGTAAGATGATACCAGTCTGGCCACCAATACCGTATATAAAACCATAGGGCATCAATAACAACTTGTGTGTTCAATAGTAAATTGTATCCCTTTAAAAAAATACAATAAATACCATAAACTGCATATGCACAGTGGGTATGAAGGAGAAAGGATGTTGATCCCCTATCACAGTAAGTCAGCTCCCTTGTTTATAAATGACATTGCTTTGAACAGGAGGAGGCCCCCCTTGACTCTTAGTTTATATTCCTCCCTGGCATCACTGCAGTGTAAAATAATAATTCCACAGCTCCCGTTTTATCTCTATTGCATTTTATAGTGGTAATTTAGAAGAATATACAGTATGCAAAAATGTATAGCAATATTGGGGATACCAAATGTAAATGCAAGATAAAGGAAAGTGATCTTGCGAGGAGCAAGATCTTGTGGCAGTGCGAGGAGCAAGCAATATAACAGCTGAATGAGAGGAACAAGGAACATACTCTAAAAATGATTTCTTAACCTTTAGGCCAGATAATAAGCTAAAGCACATCTCTACAACAGTACCAGAAGGGGTGCAAGGAGATGCAGGGCGGCACTGATGTCAAACATCAAGAAAGAAGAACTCCATCGCTCCATTGGAGACATCAACAGAGCATGTCAAACACAGAATGATTCCAATGCATTTCAGGCCCCTACGACCCTTAGTCATGGCTTATTATTTTTATAGACTCTCAAAACAAATCTGCACTTTTCTTTCTCTTTTAAAACCTCATCAAGGATTTGTGCGGAGTAGAAAGTTGCCTTTAACAATAAAGAGAGTTGATGCCTTTTAAGTAATTATACATAAAAGGTTTCCCATTTCTTGAGCCCTTCTGTACCCACTTCACATAACTATTTGTACATAAGACTATGCCAGGTTCCTTTGTTTGCTTCTCTTTTAGGATGAGGTACCACAGTCACAGTCCGATCTGTACCTGGCTCCTGTCCCAGCTCTGGTTTGGCTTTCAATCCACAGTAGGACAACAACTGATAAGTGACAGTAATTAGCTGCATGACTGCTCTCTCTATAACTATAGATCTCCGGAAAGTGGAAACAATGGATACTGCCTCATATTAACATCCTTACAACTTCTGAACCTTTATGACAGTTTTTTTTTCATGGAACTGATTAGGATGTCATGATAACAAAAAGACTGCAGTCCTGCTCATCAATTCAGCGGGATGACATGGAAAAAGCACTGGAAAGCTGACAGAGCAGAATCCGGAGGCGTGCAATATGCTGTATTATCAAAAGGAACACACACCAGCAAAACAGATAGGAAAATGTACACTACCCATGAGGAGTATTGGTGGGACTGACAGAGCACATCTATAAACAGGGGAGATTTTCCTATTACATATAATTGAAGTGATTGTTTGCCATACAAATATTATTAGTATTAATAACAGTGATTAAATATGATCCAAGGAAGACATTTGTATTCCTGAAAACAGAAACCAGCTTGTTTGCCCCTGCAGCTACACTCTTGTAGATTCTGGTAGTCTACTTATTTTCTAACTTGCCAAGTTGTTCTATTATTATAGAAGATTTTGTTATGCTGCCACATAGTGTTGTTATTGTCTACATGAATGCAGAGGTCCTGGTACATTTGGGAGGCACCCTTACAAGTGTCACAAACATTCCTTAATTAAAACATACCTTAAAGGAGAAGTCTGGGGGGAGGCAAAAAAATTATTTTGGGATGAGGGTGAAACATAAAAAAGGGTCATATTCACCTGTTCTGGCGCACATGAAGGCCGCGTCGCACTCCTGAAATCCAGCCGGCTGTCTTCTTAGCTCCCCTATCGGGCTAATGGATGCACCGCTCAGCCGGTCACTGGGGTGGAACACCACTGCAGTCACTGACTGGCTGAGCAGGCCAAATCCCACCTGCTTGTGACGTTACAGCCGGGTCATGACCCAGAACCCGGGAGAAGATGACACCCAGCTCTTTATGTAAATTAAGCTAATGTTCATCTAACTCTTAACAAAATTGTCAGAGAAACTCTGAATCCACATATCTGAGGAACAGAAAAGAAGTAACAGGACACTGTAAAAGATGTGTAATCAGGGCACCCATTGCTTTCCCATTTCTTGGTTAAACTTGATGATCCTGTTTATTTCAACCAAATGATATAACTACGTAAAGATATGTGGTCATGTGCATAAGACGAAAACTGATATCTACAATTGGAACAACTGAGTTTTTATATGATAAGAAACTGGCTATTATAACAGTTGGACCCATTATAAGGCTGGGTTCACACTACGTATATTTCAGTCAGTATTGTGGTCCTCATATTGTAACCAAAACCAGGAAAGGATTGAAAACACAGAAAGGCTCTGTTCACACAATGTTGAAATTGAGTGGATGGCCGCCATTTAATGGCAAATATTTGCTGTTATTTTAAAACAACGGCTGTTATATTTAAATAATGGCAGTCATCCACTCAATTTCAACATTGTGTGAACAGATCCTTTCTGTGTTTTTAATCCACTCCTGGTTTTGGTTGCAATATGAGGACCACAATACTGACTGAAATATACGTAGTGTAAACCCAGCCTAAAGAAGGAATCTCATTTTAGTTTTGACAAAATTTAAAGAGGTAGCCTGGGCAAATGCTAAAAATACAGATATTGTCAGGGGAAGGAGCAACATCAGCACCAAAATGTTACATGTCCCTCACCAAACTATGACCCATAAAGAGTCAGGACACTCCTGACGCTTCTAGCTTCAAGGTCCCAGACAACAGTTGTCATGACCCACCCAAGGATCTACCTAGCAAAAGACCTACTGTAGTGCATATGTGTCCAGTGAGACTCTGGTCACCAGCACTGCCTGGGACCTAACAGTATAGACAGGTTGCAGACACATCTACATCCTCCTACAAAACACTCCCCCTACTTAGGTGAAAATTAAGGTCTATAGCTTTATAGCTTATTAAAATGAGCATCCTAAGAGAATGTCTTCAATATGCCGATTTTACTCTGGCAAAACCTTCATGTTACTTACACCACATAACAGATTCCACACTAAAGCCATTGTATTAGTTTCATCCTCTATAATTCATTACCTACATTTACTCCTTAAAGAAAATCTCAAACCATCAGCTAGAATGCAGTACAGCTTATTAGCATGATAGAAAATACCGGCAGAATGCGGCCATTATGGATGACATGTCAGATGTCTGAAGTAGGCATTCACAGCCCTCCCTTAGACAATGCAGCTCTCAATCCCAACCTCCTAGTTCTATGATCTTGAAAAAAGAAAAAAAAATACTTCAAAAGAAAATCAAGCAGATTCAGTATACACAGATTCATTTCTATAATTGTCTCTAAGAGGCGCCTGCATTAAATTCCACTTATGGATATATCTTGAATATTTCATCAGGGCTTAGAACCCGCCTGATAAACTCTGCATGTAACTGTGTGCTCCTACTGACATTTTAATCAAGCTGCTCTCCTGCATTCTTACAAGTGACTGAAAAGCTGAATTAAACATGTATGTATGTGTTAAGGAGATTGTTAAGATTCTCTGAAACACAACCCGCTGCTGAAATATTTAGCAATTGGTTTTGCCTGCCTAAATTTATGTTTATGTCTATGTTATCATATCCCTCTTACTCCCCCCCCCCGGCTTACCCAAAAGCTTCCCGACTCCTGGCCGTCTTCGTTTTCCATAGACAAATCACAATTACATTTTGTGGAGCGACGATTATTGCATCTTATTCCAAAATATTAAACATGTTTTGTGCGTTTCCTGTAAACAAAGCTGTGGTTTTGGGATTTAATAATGTTTCGTAAATTATACACCTACTGGGATATATAATAAACTAGTTCTGAGCCCAAATGAGGGAATTTATCTTGAATACTGTTTAGAATAAATTGTATGGTACTAAATATTGTTAAGAAAAAGGTAAAGAAATGAAAAGAAATAAAAAAAATCTGGATATGAAAAAATGCTTAAGTCTTTTCTAATGGTCAAATAAATGTGATTAATGCTTGCATGAGTACAGACAGGCACTGGCTTTTGTTAGATGGCATTTACTAGAAGTGGTGGTTTTTATAGGATACCGTTTAAGAAATTTGGTGAAACCATGATCGCAGAGGACCGATCTGCAATCAGAGACACTGGCTGACAGCTGAGTGAGAAGGAGGCCGGGCATTTAGTGAGCAGGTTCCGGGCATTGATTATTTATGAAGAGGGAAGAGGGAGGAGAAAGGAGTGGTGAGGTGGCCAGAGTGCGGCAAACAACTCCTTCATTACGGTAGGATTGTACATAATCCACTGCACGGACAAATTACCAAAAAGGACCATGCTCACAAGGGGACTGCCAGCTACAGCACACTGTCAGCACCTTAGGGCCCGGGAGCTGACAGATTCCCTTTAAGAATTCTTCTGAAATGAATTATTTAGCTTTCTACATAATACACTAAATCAACTGGCATGCAGCAACCTATCTGGGCAATTTAGCAGATCCTGTAACGGGGACAGCTCTCTTTTAACTTACTACCTTGAAGGTTTATTGATTTATCACAGTTTCTGGTGATATTTGTTAAAATTCATAACAAGCATTCTGTGACTGACCAAAGAACACCAGTCTCACTGCCAGAACATGCTAACATTCGTAGACTGGAGGTCTGTCCTGTATAGCTGACTTTCTCAGAAATACAGGAATTAGAGATGAGCGAACCTCGAGCATGCTCAAGGCGATACGAACCCGAACTTTCGGCATTTGATTAGCAGTGGCTGCTGAATTGGATAAAGCCCTAAGGCTATGTGGAAATCATGGATATAGTCATTGGCTGTATCCATGTTTTCCAGACAACCTTAGAGCTTTATCCAAGTTCAGCATCCCCCGCTAATCAAATACCGAACGTTCGGGTTCGGATCGACTCAAACCCGAACCCGGTTCGCTCATCTCTAACAGGAATACATCATCACTAGAGATGTGCGAACCTCGAGCATGCTCGAGTCCATCCGAATCCGAACTTTTGGCATTTGATTAGCAGTTGCTGCTGAAGTTAGATAAAGCCCTAAGGCTATGTGGAAAACATGGATATAGTCATTGGCTGTATCCATGTTTTCCAGACAACCTTAGAGCTTTATCCAAGTTCAGCAGCCCCAGCTAATCAAATGCCGAAAGTTCGGGTTCGGATGGACTCGAACCTGAACCCGGTTCGCTCATCTCTAATCATCACCTATCAGACAACCCTTCTGGCAGCTCAGACCCATTTCCTCCACCCTCCTTGCTTATCTCTATGCCTTTTCCATACAGTGATCAGCTTCTGAGTTATACGACACCAGTGATCACACTAGCAGCCTCTTCTATGTGCAAATTCTGTAGCATGTTCTGTTTGATGGAGTCTGAATCCATTCCCTCCTGTATAATGGCTGAAACCCCTCTTGAGAATATAGACCAGTGCTTCTCAAACTTTTTCTATTGGAGCCTCACCTAATAGACCTAAATAAAGCCAGGGCCTCACCAGACTGACCAAGAAGATGCTGGGCCTCACCATCTGTGATGGATGTCCATGCAAACATAAAAACTATTGCTCGGTCTACCCTTCATTTGTCTCCTAACCTCTGTAAAACATTAAATAAGCACAAAATGAGTCAATAATGTTCCTTAAGCAGAGATTGTTGCATTTAGGGAAAGACATGTGCAGCTTATAGCCACTTTGTGAATATTGCCTCCGCAGCTGTGCCTCACCAACAACTAGGGGGCGCCTCACTGGGGAGGCCAGCCTCACAGTTTGAGAAGCACTGATACAGACTGTAGCTATATCAAATATGAGACTTTACAATGTGTGTGAGGGGACAGAAGACCTATGTCACTGGCTCATCACTTACTGCACTTATATATAACTCAGAGGACAGCAAGTACAGCTCTTACCCCTTTATCTCTGCAAAGCCAGAGATCTCATGGAAAACTAGAACTCATTTGAGTGAGGGAATAGGAATCAAGATGACAGATAACCTAAAATAGGGATACATAAGGTTTTATTATTAAAACTGTCCTATGCTGTACTATACAAGCAACAATAAAAAAAACTGCTTTAACCCCTTGCCTCTAAAGCCTGTTTTGGCCTTAATGACCAGGCTCATTTTTCAAAATCTGACCTGTCTCACTTTATGCGCTTATAACTCAGTGATGCTTTAACGTATGCTAGCGATTCTGAGATTGTTTTTTCGTCACATATGACACTTTATATTAGTAGCAAAATTTGGTCATTACTTTGTGTATTTTTTGTGAAAAACATCAAAATATCATGAAAAATTTGAAAATTTTGCATTTTATGAACTTCTGAAATTCTCTGCTTCTAAAAAAGGAAGTCATAGCACATAAATTAGTTACTGAATCACATAACCAATATGTCCTCTTTATTCTGGCATAATTTGGGAAACATATTTTACTTCTTTAGGGTGTTACGGGGCTTAGAAATTTATTAGTAAATTATCACATTTTGTGAAAATTTCCAAAACGGATTTTTTTTAGGGACCAGTTTTTTTTTTAAATGGATTTAGAAGGCTTGTATACTGGAAACCCACATAATTGACCCCATTTTGGAAACTAGAAACCTAAAGAATTAATCTAGGGGTATAATGAGCATTTTAACCCTACAGGGGCTGGAGGAAAGTATTCACAATTAGGCCGTAAAAAAATCGAAAATTTAAATTTTCAAATAATATATTTGTTTAGATTAAAGTTTCTCATTTTCAAAAGGAACATGAGAAAAAAAAGCATGCCAAAATTTGTAAGGCAGGTTCTCCTGAATACAACGGTACCCCAGATGTGGGCGTAAACCACTGTATGGGCACACAGCCGGGCTCAGAAGGAAAGGAGCGGCAATTAGCTTTTTTAATGCAGATTTTGCTGAAGAAGTTTCTGAGCGCCAGGTGCATTTGCAGAGCCCCTGTAGTGTCCGCAGAATTGAATCCCCCCAAAAGTCACCCCATTTTCGAAAGTACACCCCTCAAAGAATTCATCTTTGGGTAGGATGAGCATTTTGACCCCACATGCATTAGAGGAAAGTATTCAAAATTAGACAGTAAAAATGAAAAACACAAATTTTTCCAATAATATGTTTGTTTAGTTTGAAATTTCTCAATTTCACGAGGAACAAGAGAAAAAAAGTACCCCAAAATTTGTAAAGAAGGTTCTCCTGAATACAACGGTACCCCATATGTGGGCATAAACCACTGTATGGGCACACAGCAGGGCTCAGAAGAAAAGGAGCACCAATTAGCTTTTTCAATGCAGATTTTGCTGAAGAAGTTTCTGAGCACCAGGTGCGTCTGCAGCGCCCCTGTAGTGTCCGCAGAAGAGAAACCCCCCAAATGTCACCCCATTTTGGAAAGTACACCCCTCAAAGAATTCATCTTGGGGTGTGGTGACCATTTTGACCCCACAGGTATTAGAGGAAAGTATTTAAAATTAGACAGTAAAAATGAAAAACTTGAATTTTTCCAATAATATGTTCGTTTAGTTTGAAATTTCTCAATTTCACAAGGAACATGAGAGAATCCGCACCCCAAAATTTGTTATGCAGGTTCTCCTGAGTACAACGGTACCCCATATGTGGGCATAAACCACTGTATGGCCACACAGGAGGGCTCAGAAGGAAGGGAGCGCCAATAAGCATTTTCAGTTCAGATTTTGCTGAAGTAGTTTCTGAGCGCCAGGTGCGTTTGCAGTGCCCCTGTAGTGTCCGCAGAAGAGAACCCCCCCCCCCAAAAGTCACCCCATTTTGGAAAGTACACCCCTCAAAGAATTCATCTTGGGGTGTGGTGACCATTTTGACCCCACAGGTATTAGAGGAAAGTATTCAAAATAAGACAGTAAAATTGAAAAACTAGAATTTTTCCAATAATATGTTCGTTTAGTTTGAAATTTTCCAATTTCACTAGGAACAGGGGAGAAGCTGCATGCCCAAACCTGTAACGCAGGTTCTTCTGAGTATAACGGTACCCCATATGTGGGCATAAACCACTGTATGGGCACATAGCCGGGCTCAGAAGGGAAGGAGCGCCAATTAGCATTTTCAGTGCAGATTTTTCCGAAGAAGTTTCTGAGCGCCAGGTGTGTTTGCAGCGCCCCTGTAGTGTCAGCAGAATAGAACTCCCCCAAAGGTCACCCCATTTAGGAAAGTACACCCCTGAAAGAATTCATCTTGGGGTGCAGTGAGCGGTTTGACCCCACAGGTATTAGAGGAAAGTATTCAAAATAAGACAGTAAAAATGAAAAAATTTCTTAATTTCACGAGGAATGGGAGAAAAAATGTACCCCAAAATCTGTAACGCAGCTTCATCTGAGTAAAACGGTACCCCATATGTGGGCATAAACCACAGTATGAGCACACAGCCAGGCTCAGAAGGAAGGGAGCGCCAATTTGCTGGAGCAAAACCGCAGCTAGAAATAGTTATTAGAATAGCGCAGTTACTAAAATACAATAAAAATGAGATTACAGGTAATGTGGGGTGGTCACGAGCAACCTGGGGTGGTCACGGGCAACCTGGTGTGGTCACGGGCAAGCTGGGGTGATCACGGGCAACCTGGTGTGGTTATGGGCAACCTGCAGTGGTTATGGGCAACCTGCGGTGGTTACAGACAATCTGGGGTGGTTACGGGCAACGTGGGGTGGTTACGGGCAACGTGGGGTGGTAACGGGCAACGTGGGGTGGTAACGGGCAACGTGGGGTGGTAACGGGCAATGTGGGGTGGTAACGGGCAACGTGGGGTGGTTACGGATAAACTGAAGTGCTTATAGGTAATCTGGGATGGGTACCTGTAATTTGGGGTCGTTACAGGCAATCTGGCGTGGTTACGGGCAATCTGGAGAGGGTCACTGGCAATTTGGGGTGGTTAGAGGCAACGTGCGGTGGTTATAGGCAACGTGCGGTGGTCAGAGGCAACGTGCGGTGGTCAGAAGCAACGTGCGGTGGTTACGTGCAATATGGGGGTTACGGGCAATCGGGGCTGATTACGCACCATCTGGAGGGGGTCAATGGCAATTCGGGGTGGTTACGGTCAACATGTGGTGGTTACAGGCAACGTGCGGTGGTTATGGGCAATGTGCGGAGGTTATGGGCAACGTGCCGTGGTTAGAGGCAACGTGCGGTGGTTAGAGGCAACGTGCGGTGGTTAGGGGCGACGTGCGGTGGTTAGGGGCGACGTGCGGTGGTTAGGGGCGACGTGCGGTGGTTAGAGCAACGTGCGGTGGTTAGGGGCGACGTGCGGTGGTTAGGGGCGACGTGCGGTGGTTAGGGGCAACGTGCGGTGGTTATGGGCAACGTGCAGTGGTTATGGGCAACGTGCGGTGATTACGTACAATCTGGCGTGATTACGGGCAACCTGGGGCGGATATGGGCAACCTGCGGTGGTGACGGGTAATCTGGGTGGGTTAGGGGTAATTTGGCAGTAAACTGCAATTATTACTATAATAAAAAGTGTGTGTTTTATTTTTTTGTATTTTTTTCACTTTTTGTACTTTATACATTCATTTTCACTGTATTACTATGATTACTGTGATATTTTCTATCACAGTAATCATAGTTCAGTGACAGAGACCAAATTGGTCTCTGTCACTTTAAATTTTCAGAGCTGGCTGGTTGTGAAGCGCATGCGCACCTCATAACCAGCCAGGACACCGAAGAGGAAGGAGCTCCAGGATCAGGTAACGTATATGGGGAAGGGGGGGTGACTGGGGGCAGGGGTGACAGGGGAGTTGGGGGGCGACACACTGACACTTTTTATCCCCTGTCACCAATGATTTATGGTGACAGGGGATAAAAAGTGCTTTTTTGCACTGGGAACAGGTGATCAGCGGTAAATAGTATATACCACCGATCGCCTGCTCCGGGACCACACAGGGGGGTCCCCGATCACTGCCCCATGCTCTCCGCTACCTCCGGTGGCGGAGAGCATGGGGCTTTGATCATTTATTCATTTCCATCCCTGCGAACAAACATCGTTTGTTCGCAGGGATGGGGTGGCCATCTTGGATGTGATGGCCGCCCGAGGAGGGTAGGGTTAGTGATCGCCCATTAGGGGGGCTGATCTGGGGTCTGATTTATACATTTTCATCTCCCCCCACCGTGGATTCACGGTGGGGGGAGATGAAAGCGATCGGCGGCACCGGTAATACCCGTTACCGGCGGATCGCCGCTATAACGGTAATAGCGGCGATCCGCCGGTTTCGGGGGACGAGGGGGGGGGGCAAGGGACACAATAGATGTGGCGGCGGGAGGAGGCAACGTTCTGCAGCCTCCTCCCACCGCCCAATCGGCGGGGGAACACAAATCTCCCCCATAGACGCTGCGGTCGCATTGACCGCGGCGTTTATGCGGTTAACTGCCCGCGGGGAGCGAGGCTCCCCTCCGGGCAGATGCAGCGGGAGGAAGCTATGTGACATAGCCTCCTCCCGCTGCCCGATCACCGTCAGGGACAGCGGGGGGAGGCAGGGAAAGCATGACGTTTGGGCAACGTCATGTTGCGGGAACTACTTGTTTTACATGACGTTCCCCAAACGTCATTTTGCGGCAAGGGGTTAAAACGCAGACACAAAAGCAAACTTCTTATACAGAATATTAACAAAAGGCACTTTCTTACTATATTCCCTGAGAGATTAAGATATAAAGGGGAGAAATATACGGTATGAGAATCGGGTATTGCAGGGTTTTACATGAACACACCCTGTTTTTGTCCTAAATAAAATCCAATCAATAGTTAATTCAATCGGCGAAGACTCAGAGAAGGTAATGCAAATACGTAACACTTATCCAAGGTGCTGTGGGACCCACTTCCCAATATAAACCACCTCATCAGCACTTTGAGAATTAGCAGTTGTGCTGGAGGTACTGAACTGTGCACGCCGAGGCATAAATCATTCGACTGGAAGCGACATTTATACAAATGGGAGAACAAACTGTTTTCATTTAAAAAGTTAACACATTTTAAGGCAAAGTACATGCGACTGATTGCTAAGCTAACTGCAGTGGGCAGAGGCCATGTGGGTAGAGCCCAAGCGCTCAGTATGCAAAGATAACTCACAGGAGACTGAAACATTGAGGCCAGAATGGGTAAATTGATGCAAATAAGGAACAAAGCTACTTTAATCTTTATAGGAAACTATGTCACTGTGTGCAGATTAAAGAGGCAGCGCTGGTTATTTGTACAGTAAAGAGCACTTTTGCTGCTTTGTATAGATGTACAAGAGACCTGTAGATATACTTTGTCATACATTTTAGAACGTGCATCTTTTGACTTTATACAGTATAATGGAATCAAGAGGATAATTGCTTTGAAAAAAAAAAAAATCACATGTAAAATCCAATATAACAATGTCACTCAAAGACCCAATGACTATGAATGCATTACTGACACTTTAGTAGCCTTTATCCATCTCACTAACTTTTTGTGGCCAGTTTAAGATTGCTCCTGGGGTTCTACTGAATTAAGCTCAGTTTAAAAAAAAAAAAAAACATGGTCATCTCATTTTCTGTTCAGCAGAACTATAGAAGGTCTTGATATTGCAGCTATAATATGGAATATAGTCTAGGTCTAGGAGTAATTTCCACACTACGGAATCACGGCGGATCACCCGCCACGGATTCCTCAGCCTGCCTCCGCTGGCAGACGCATGAATCTCGGCTGGTCCCATAGGATTCATTCTATTCCGTCATCCGCCCAAAGAATTATCGGGTTCATTCTTCGGGATGACAGAATCTTCCAAACCACAGAATGAAGCCTATGGGACCAGCCAAGCTGTGGAAACTATGGTGGGTGATCTGCCGGGGTTCCGTAGTGTGGACATACCTTTATACAATGGAGCTTATGATGTTAGGTAGTGGGCTGATGAAATTCATATTCTTTAACTATCATGAACAAGCAAAATCATGAAGATAAAGGACGAGGTCATGGTTCTGAGGTCTTGACATTTCAGACGGACTGAACCACGAGAGAGCGCTTCTGTTTTCTGCCATGCTTGGCTTCATCTATAAGCACTCAATAGAGGTACTTACGGTTAAAGGTCTAGGTACAGCATGCAGGGAACAACCAGAATTTGTTCCGCAGTTGGCTGGAATTTTTTCTTTACCTCCTGTGCTTCCAAACCCTGCATCCGCCCCCCCCCCCCCCCCCCCCCCCCCAAGCAGGAAAATGCTGAAGAGAGCGCCAAACTCTTTATGGGGGAAAAAAAACTATTTCAGCTTCAGTGCATGAGGTAGTGTTGTAAAGACTAGTGCAACTAGTTAAGAGTCTAATCCTTGAAGGTAAAGAATATTATTGTTCCATAAAACCGTGGGTTCGACACATTCAGAGAGATCAAACTAATAACATGTTATTTGTCAAGCCATCTCTATGCAAATGTACATGATTAAGCTGGTAAGATTAATAAAAGATGCACATGTCTGATATACGACCTCTATCCTCACCAGCTGGTTAATAATAAAATTAATAATAAAGTGAGCGGTGCAGTAAGTATTCATCAGACCACAATAAAAGACTACATTTTGGCAATGAGATAATGATGTAGGAGGACAACTGCTGGGCTTTTATGTTTGCATTCCTTGACGATACGTTCATGAATGCAATATTGCTCATTTTCTCCCATTACAATGCAGTATTTGTAATCATGCCTATATTATTTTGATAGCATAGAAAAGTCATATGCCATTTGATTACCGTTGCTTTCCTGCTGCTTCATATTACACAGGTCCCCTTCATCTAATATTGCTGCTCACACAATGTCATCCAATATAAAGTAGGGGGGCAATACTTATTCCCATGTGTTTTTAAGTACCCCCTGCAAAATGTACTCCTGTTTATAAGCAGACAGTCTGCCAGAGCTACAGTACCAAGATACTGATCCTGCAATCCTTTATCACATTTATTTTGATTTTAGTTGTCCCTGAGCTGGTTGGTAAAGCCTAAGGCCTATCCAGTGCTTTTGTGTCTTTTTGCACAGTAAAAACGCAGCACCAGTATGGAAGGCATGGTAAATCTTTGGTGAGTCTAAACTGTGTAGAAATCCATGGGGTGGGTATTTATTAGCCACTCTCTCTGTGTCCTCAGGTGCCATAAACTTGTATTGCTTGTAATTGGCTCTCTCAGCTAGCTACAGGACAGAACAAGGGCGGTGAAAGACGCTCTAGCAGGGAAGGGAGAAGGAGGCTTTTTTGTTTGATAAGATATATTACAAAGATTCCTATATCCACTATTATTTATCTATGCAAAGTATGTTGAAATTATTTAACTTAACTCAAGGAAAGGTAAGGATGGGCACATCTGTATAGCACAAAATTAGCTCTATCAAATTGTGGTATAACACTATATCTATTTATCACATTATTAAAACTAAGTTAGCATTTTTTGGACAATTTAATTCTTTTGAAAGACAAGGCATAGTGAAGGAATCTATAGTATTTTAAAATATGATGAACACAAGTTCACTTGAAGACATTTGTATATTATCCCAGAATACTAGCATGATATGGTGAGCTCCATTGCTATAGTATATTACTGTATGGTCTTCTGTGGCCTTATTTAGTGATAGGGTTCTTCTGTGTCAAGATTTACTTTCATCAAGGTGAAAATGTCTGCATATTATTGAAAACTGATGCTTGTGATTCAGTGTCAATCCTTTCACAGAAGGTTTGTGAAAGTTGTGAAAGTTGACTATCAATACATATCATATCAGCATGCTAGGTCTGTGTCTATGCCAACTTTATCAAAATTGGAATGGGCTGACTGAAGTTGATTTGGTTATGAAGGTGTTAAAAATTACTGAGTGTAATGACATCAATCTGAACATTTCCTAGCAGTTCCATGATCTGCATATTTGCAAGTGGGCTGGTAATGGTAGAGTAGGTTGCCTGGTAATAGTTCTACATCAACAAGTAAATAAATGAGCTAGAACTCTCCACTCAATCATAATTACATCCACCCTAATACAAGACATCTCTTGTGTAGACGCTTCCTGTAAAGCAGTTCAGACCTCTTGCCGACTCACAAAGGCATGAGAAAAACAGGCATCCTGCAATATTTTCCTTTCAATGTCACCTTTCACCAGGCATGGAAAATCCTTCGGAAGAACAAATGCTGAAATCATCTTACTGGTATAATCCAAAGAGTCAACAGATTGTGGTATTTGGCAGTCACATCATGTACACAATAGTTACATTTGGATTGTGTCTGTTGGACACGCTTATTTCTACTCTTAAATTAGTAATACGGGAAAGAGGATTGTAGGTATAAAATGGTGCGATGCTAGAAGGAGCCAGTAAGAAAGCTGCAGATTTTGCTTAATCTTATTTGTAGGATACGCCTAATGCAGCATTTATTTACAGGCTGCTTTTAAAAGTAAAATCTATGGGAGTTACGAAAACAAGATCCACAGATATAGCAGGATGTAAGATCTACATGTCATCCTTTAATTTTTTTGACTACTGTCTACTAATTTTATATTTATTTTATTTTAATTTTACCTATGGCGGGAGTCAGACTCTATGAGACATTTAAAGCGGGCCTGTCGGCAGTTTTTAGTGTGTAAATAAGGCAATGGTACAATAAGGCTTATTTCCCTAGTTCAGTAAACATCTTTTAGATATTTTATATAAAAACTGGTCCCTCCAGGGTTGAGATATCCTTGTTTTAGCCCATATGCAAATTAGTTCTAAAAGCCCACAATGCATTACCCTAGTTTGCAAAAAAACAGCAAGGCTTGGCTCCTTCAATGTATAGTAATGCCCCTATCCCAGTTTTACATTTCTGCACCACTTTGATCGACAGCTGTCCTTTCTGCAGGTGCATTGGAAATGCTGGCCAGTGCATGCAAGGTAATGTCCTGATATGGCCATGTACGGAATATTTAGAGATGACAAAGGGGTAGTTCAGGGCTGGGGTCGCCCTTTTTAGGGTGAGTGACACATTGTTCTCTGTGCGAGCAGGGGTAGTACGGCCTACTATCTGGATGTTGGACCACTCCTACCACTGCGTGACATCCATGAGGGACACCACCACAACAATCAAGGACATGAGATTGGTGAGATAACAGCTGTTTATTGCCCTGATGGTATGTCCTCTTTTGGAGCCCCAGTGATTTTATTGGGGTGTTTGGCTTTAGGTGGTCAGGTGCCACCCACTGTGTTTGCATGTTTTTTTAGTGTATTTTGGGGGAATAAGTGTTAGTAAAACTTAAATTTTATTTGTCATACCCCATACCCTGATTTTCTAGACATGGATGTCGGATCGGTTTATTGTGATATTTGCAGTTTACCTACAATTCTATATGACACAACTGTAGCAACTGTGTTATAAGGATCCTTTTATAAGAGCAGACCAGCACCCGATACAAGCACCCATCTAACAGATCAGCATTATTACTGCATCAAAACTGTAGGATTTTAAGTTGAACTTGATGGACTTGTGTCTACTTTTAATCTTACTTACCTTGTTACTACCTAATCCGTCCAAGTAGATACAATACTGAAAAAGGTTTGCTCACACCCCACAACCAGTTCATGCCCCGGGGGAACAAGCCCTGGATACAAAAACCCGATCTGTCAATTGGCCAGTTATACTCAGTTGTACTATGTGACAGAGGTGTGCTAAAGCACAACCTTGTAGGAAAGAACATAAACATGATATATAGGTGTGAGTCTTACTGAACACTCATATTTTGAACAGTCATTTCTCATAATTTTCTACTATACAGGACCATGAATCTAGTGATATACTGTGAGCTGTGGCAGATCTATATGTGTCAGGCTTTCTCAGTCAGTTTGCTTGTTAGTTATTCCATTTTCAATCAGAAGCATACGGACGCATTTCTAAAAAGTTGTGATGTTCTTTTATTTCCTAGTGCCAGGAGGGGCCGGTGGTCACTTCACAAATAAAAGATGTCTGCTTTGTATCCCGGAGCCGGGGATCTGTGGGTCAGACTGCCTGCCTGCGTGTAGGACAGTCCTATTCATTAGCCTCGCGCTGGTAAGTACATGTCAAACTGTGATACCAATTAGATCAACTTGGGTGATGTTTTGGAGCTAATTAGCAGAAGATTACGGTCCTGTGTTGGGAATAGATTTCAAGCCCATGCTGCGCACATTGTGATGAGCTCTGACAGGAATATTCACTTTCTGTATATGCCCTCTCTGTCGCCACTTGTTTTTAAAGTAGCATTAATGTTTTCTGCTTTAATAGTTCACACATAATTGTGACTGTACTTCTCGGGTTTAATTGACTAGTAATAATCGGTGCTCAAAAAGAGAATCGGTCACAGCACTAAGACAATAAGATGTATCCAAACCCAGAATCAATGGCCCAATTAAAAGTACATAAAATTACTTGTCAAATGCTGTAGAAAAAGATACGAGAGATGGAAAGTGCACAAACGTTCTCGGTACACCCCCAGAAGTTAATAGACACTGGATTGTGTGTGCGAATGCAAAACTAATACACTATGTAATAGCCGGTGACGGGTCTGAGCGGTGAAGCATAACATATAGAATCTCACGGATAAATAGCTTGTATATATATGATGTACATATATGATGATGTAAATAGCTATATATTCTGTATCGTAGCTGAATATCTATTTTCAGGTATAGAATTACACATTTTTACAGAATACATGGCCTAAAGCCAACATACATTTACATACGCACTAGTAAGTAAATATATCTAGTAAATCTACCCCAGTGTTGTGATATGTGTTGTAATTTGTGCAATGTTATCACTAGCCTAGATTACATTCCCCAATAGACATTATACAGATTGATGGGATTACACCTAATTAATTTGTCTACTTTTTGGTTGACAAATTTCCATAATCTGGTCTTTAAGACCCTTGATAGCACCTAACTTTGGCAGTGACACATATCACATATGACACGGCAAATGATCTGCTTGAAAGATGCCATGACCTGACATCTGGCTTGCATTTCCAGCATTGACACATAGCTGTAGTAACAGTTTGCATGTAATAATGCAAGAATTTTTTCTAAGCTAGCTGCACTCCTTGGCCATGTGATGGACTTTGCCTTAGGGGCCTATTCCACAGGAGCGATAATCGGCTTAATCAGCCCCAATCGTCCCAATTCGCTACGTGGAATAGAGAGAACAATCAGCCGATGATCGTGTTATCGGCTGATCATTCATTTAGGTTCAGATCTAAAATCGTCATTCACCACCAGCACATCGCTACGGTTGAATAACGGTGCGCGGCGCGACCAACGATTTCAGCAGAACCATACATTACCTGTCCGGGCTGCAGGTCTTCTTCTCCCGGTCCCGCGCCGCAGCATCGGCTTTGGAGCAGGGGTGTCTGAACTGACAGAACGCTAAGCCAATCACTGGCCGGGACCACCGCGGCCAGTGATTGGCTGAGCGGTTTGTCAGTTCAGACACCCCCGCTCCGAACCTGCTGCGGCTCGCTGGACCAGGAGAAGAAGACCTACAGCCCGGACAGCTAATGTATGAAGCAAGGGCTGCAAGGACATCGGTAACAATGTCCCTGCAGCCCTTGTTTCACGATCATCGGGGCCGTGGAATAGGCCCAGTAAACGAGCGCCAATCTAGCAGATCGGCGCTCGTTTACGTCGTTGCTCGTCCGGTGGAATAGGACCCTTAGCTATAGCTTCACATGACTATTGATGACAAGGAATTCAGATTCTTTTTAGATGGGCATTTAAACTAGATGAAGGGGACAGAAAAAAAATTGATGAGGAGGATTTCTGTCAATGACCAGTAAGGACAAATAAGTGTACTGGGATTTGCAAAAACGAGTGATTGGTGCAGAGAATGCAATGGTTGATGCAGTTGATGCAATTATTGTTGGTGAGGTACAGTAGATGCAGTTGTTGGTCCAGTAGATGCAGTTGGCAATAAGAGCAAAATGAAGCATAGTAATAATCTACATGTGTAATGTGTACGAACGATCGCAGTTTAGGAAACAAGATCTGTGAGCTGACGACCATTATGTCTAGGGATGATTTAGACCTAGTTGCTGTAACAGAGATGTGGTTCAAAGACCCTAACTCACAATATGGTTGGACATAGCATTGCCTTCAGATGTAAGGTTTCAGCTCCAGTGTCTTCAGCGGATGATGTTTCAGAGGAACTTTCACGTTTAAAGTTGAATAAGGCAATGGGTCCAGATGGTGTCCACTCCAGGATTCTTAAAGAATGCTGATCTGTGATTGCTGCCCCCCAAATATCTGTATACCCAATCCTTCTTAACAGGAGAAGTTTCTGATGATTGTAGAATGGCCAATGTTTTATCCATCCACAAGAAGGGTAACTACAAGTGAGTTAGCTTTACATCTGTATTAGTAAAAAAATATGGAACCTGCTAAAAAAAAGAAGATAACAGGTCACCTAAGAATCAACAATTTGATGGATCCAAAAAAGCATGGCTTTACTTAGGGCAGATCATGTCAGACTAATCAATTGATTACTTTGATTATAGTGCTGGATGAAGATGGTGCTGTGGATATCACCTAACTGGACTTAAGCAAAGCCTTTAATATAATTCCCCATAAACAGCTGATAGAGAAATAAGAAATACTTGGATGTAATCCCAGGATAGTTCAATGGATTTGAAGTTGGCTGAATGATAGATATCAGAGGGTTGTTGTTAATGGTGTATATTCTAAACAGAGACAAGTTACAAATGGTGCGCCACAAGGGTCTGTTCTGGGTCCTGTTCTTTTTAGCATGTTTTAACCCCTTAAGGACCTATGATGTACTGGTTTATCATTGGAGCCTGTCACTTAGGGACCCATGGTACATCGGTGGCTCCGGCAGCGCTATAAAGTGAGCTAAGGAGCTAAGCTCACTTCATAGCATGTAGGGCCCGGCTGCTACATGCAACCGGGTCCTCACTGTTAATGACGGGCTGCCGCAATAGCCCGGCAGCCCACCATTAACCCTTGTGGCACTTAGAACAGTGACAGGAGATGTGCTCTTGTCACTATATGATCGGGACCCTGGGGGAGTTCCAATTGTTGTATCTAACTACTGGCGGTCCCTTAGCTTTCTCCTGGCAGTCAGATCGGCGATCAATGTATAAAGTCTGCCACAGGCAGGCTCTATACAGAGATCGCAGATAACACTGATCAACGCTATGAGATAGCAATGATTAGTGTATTAAATGTAATTTAAAAATGTAGCTAGAGGCATAACCAGTAGGAATAGGGAGATTGTGGTCCTGCTCTATAGAGAGCTAGTGAGACCACATCTGGCATACTGTGTCCAGTTCGTGAGATCTCACCTACATTAAAGATATTGATCAAATAGAACGGGACGAAAGATAGGCTGCAAAAAGGGTCAAGGGTGTGAGGCATAAAACATAAGAAACATTAAGGATTTGAATCTGTATAGTCTGGAGGGAAGAATGGTAAAGGGGGGACATGATAAAAATATTTATTTATGTTAAAGGACTAAAAAGGGTTCAGGAGGGAGATGTTTTTAGAAAAAAACGGAACTCAAGAACAAGGGGGTCAGAGGATAGTTGGACGGAAAGATTAGAAGCAAAATGAGAAAATATTACTTTACCGAAAGAGTATTAGATGCTTGGAACAAACTTACAACAGATGTGGTTGGTAAACAACAATAACAGAATTTAAACATGCCTGGGACAAACATTATCTATCCTAAATTAATAAGAATGGAAATTCTAACAGGACCCAGTGGTCTTTTCCTGCCGACAATCTTCTATGTTTCTATATTCCTAAACTCACATATCTCATGAACACATAGACATATGGAACGCGAGTGCATATATAAGAGGACATTGAAGGAGCATCTGCTCACTGTATTAGAAGGGTTGTACATATTATAGTAGAACTTGCTACTATGGGACATAAAGTCAAACCCACATTATGATTATGTCTTTTTGCTTCTTTGGACTGCAATCATAATTACATTTGACAGTGCTAAATCTGTTACAATCTGTGTTTTATGGTTGTACTTTATAGTCTTGGATAACAAATTGGATTTGTCTATGCAAGTGATTTAACTGTAAAGAACATGACGATTTACGTTAAGACAGCCGTACTTTTTGAATTGTCATTTTTACTGTGAATTATGTTAGGGTAGGTAAATCAGAACCTGGACGCAGAGTGTTAGCTATAAAAAGAATGTAATAGAACTTTAAAATTCAATCCTCAGGGAAAGGGGGGATTTGCTCAGAGATGTCGGTGCCTGTTCAGTGGGTGCCAAGGGGTTGCCAACAGGCCAATCTGCCTTGGTCAGGGTATTTAGATGGGCAGCAAACTAAATATGTGCTCCCCATGATGGAAATACTGGCTACAGCAAAATGACTGGCAAATTGTTGATTAAATATAAAGGGGATACTCTGCAATAACATAATGGAGCGAAAGGGCCCCATGTACTGTTTTTGCATAAAGGTCTTTGCTGTCTGTGTGTTCCTGAAATCAATAAGTATCAATAGCACAAGCGATTTTAAGAAACTCTGTAATAGGTTTTATTAAGCAGAAGAGTCTCTATCTGTACTCAAAAAGCTGTTTTGCAGCCTCACCTCAGAAGAAGCAGGACTTCTGTGTACTTTATGGTCTATGGATGGGGGAGGGACTGAGGGGGGTAAGCATGGAGAGGAGTAAGCATGGAGAGGAGAGAAGGCAGCCAAGCAAAACACTTCATCCTGCAATCCTCTCTCACCAATGTCCCAGACTAGCACTGACCTTTCTGACCTCTGAATCCAGTGTATTATGTGCCCAGACAGTCTGCAAATGACACAGCTGTTTCTCTCCTCTTCCTGCTTACTTATCCCCCTTGGCCCCTCCCCCTCCATAGGTTAGAATGGAGTTGGCAAACTCAACTTCACTTTGCTTCTCTGCAATAAAGATGAGTTTGCCTGAAAATGAACAGATAAGAAGTGAGGGGGAGGCTGGGTCAAGGAATGGTTAGTACAATACGCCGTGTGAACATGGCCTATGCAAGTAAGGAAAACATGCTTTCCAATAAACCCTCATCTCTTATGGCTCAAAATTGCAATGCTGCTCAAAATATTAATTGCAATACTCTGGCCCTCCCTAAAGGGTTATTTACATGGCTACAGCAATAATAAACCCATTGACCCAATTAAGTGCCACAACCAATCACTGGTTTTTGCAGTAAAGGGTGCAAGGACCCAATCATTGGAAAACCCAATTAATGGAGCAGAGTTTGGAGGAAAGGAAGGAAAGGGAGACATGATCGAAACTTTTTCACTTGATAAAGGACTAAATAAGGTTCAGAAGGGAAGCGTTTTTAATTTAAAATTTAATTTAAACGGAACACAGGAATAAGGGGACACAATGTGGGGTTAGTTGAGGAAAAGATCAGAAAAGATTACTTTAAGAAAGAATAGTACAACAAGTCAGAACAAACTTCCAGTTATCTACAATAACTAAGTTTAAATATGCATGAGATAAACACATATCCTAAGATAATAAGAAAGGAAATACAAGGGAAGACTAGAGGAACCAGGTAGTCCTTTTCTACCAAAAGGCTGACTTATACTAGGAACCTTGCACCGGCATAGATTATATGCTTTTTGCCTTTGTTGGGTGTCTTAGTTTACTAGATTAGTTATCAATATTAGGTGCCTTTAATGTGTCTTTTATTGTTCAAGTATAAGAATCTAGCAGATATATATATACATATACAGTGGTGCCTTGGATTACGAGCATAATTCGTTCCGTCACCGTGCTTGTAATCCAAATCTGCTCTTAAACCAAAGCAAATTTCCCCATAAGAAATCATAGAAGTGCAGACAATTGGTTCCACACCCCCAAAATAATGATTTATTTTTCTGAATTACATGTAAAACAGATGAAACAAAGATTAAGAAACAGCAGAATATGTGATATCATAAACTACTGTACAGTAATGGAGAGGATGGGAAACACAAGAGCTGAGAGAGACTGCAGAGAGCATGAAGAAATGAGCAGGGCAGATGTGGGCACATACATGCAGTGCTCTCTGTCCGGGGAGAGAGGGGTTACAGCTATGGAGGAGATTACCCCCACAGTCCTGTCCCCTTATGTAAGCCCCAGCCTGAAGTGGATCTGCTATGATTTGGAAGGTGAGGGAGACTTCCTGGGTCAGAGTACAGTGCTGTAGACCCCGCTATGCAGACCATAGCCCTCCTACACTCGCACTCCCACCCATAACATGGAGCTCTTAAACCAAAGCAATGCTCTTAAACCAAGTCACAATTTTGAAAAACTGTGAGCTCTTAAACCAAAACGCTCTTAAACCAAGTTACTCTTAAACCAAGGTACCACTGTGTGTGTGTGTGTATATATATATATATATATATATATATATATATTGTTATATAAAAGCTTTGTGCATCTGTAGAAATTTCTATGGCTAGTGGCATTTAAAAGAATTCTTAAGTACGTGTGTCTTTCATCTGTCTATTATGAATGAAGTATAGTAAACTGATGTGTCAAGTAAATTTAAAAATACATGACTTGAAGCCATTGTAAAAGACCAAAACTAAGATTATCTTCCATTAGTGCCATTAGAAGCTAAGGATCCAATTAGGAGACTCTGAACAAATTCAAGACAGGCAATAAGCACTTATAAATCAATTGTGAAAGCCCTTTATAAACCACTTGTTCTGTGTGAATATGTATAATCCTGGGTTTTTTTCATAAAAATGTAATGCAAAACTGCAAAAGATACGGAGGAGGGTAACAAAAGTGGCAATCACGGAAGTCAAAAGTAATTTATCCAATCAAGATTAATTTATATAGAGGCAAAAAAGTCCAGTATTGCGCAGCTCAACAATTTGGATCTTTTAGCAATGATGAAGGATAAAGGATAAAGAACAGGATATTTATTTAAAATTTCCTATAGAGATGTAGCTTAATGTGCACGGCTAAAACATACTTTAGTCTCTGAACTAGTCTGCCCCCTCCATCAAAATCAATGAAACCAATGGAGTGTGCTTTTCTTACTCGCAAACTGAAAATGTGGCCTTTCATGGGGGATCTTTCTTTTATCACAGTAGGCAAAAAAGGCACACTTAGAGTAACACACACAAGACTAACACAGTGATGGAGGTAAGAAAATGGAAGTATATATTTAAATAATGTCAAGGGAGCAGACAGTTCTTGAACGCCTAGAGCACAACCCAGTTAAAGTCGGAAACAGCTGCGGAGCTGGGTTATTCAGAAATACATAATTTTTGTGAAATCTTCATTTACATGACCACATTACTATTCAGTGACATTAATAATAGAGTAGGGCTGTGACAAGCTCTCATTCATTTTCATGATCAGTAAAGCGAGGGCAGAAGAAAAAAAGAAAAAAAAGCTGAATTTGGTGTGGCAGAATGGTCAATGAATGAATACATGGTAGTTTTTATTTTATTCTGGACCAATGAACAAAAAAAAAAAGTACATTAAAACATGTAGATGAATTTAAAATGTAAGAAGCTTCTCAGTCATGGTTCATACAAAAGTTGAGTGAAAAGAGCTAAGAGATTAGAGTTGAGTAAACTTTGAGCAGCCTATGGCTGTATCCATGTTTTCCAGGACTCCTTAGGGCTGCATCCAACTTCAGTAGCTGCATGTTCAGGTTTGGACAAACCAGAGTGTGCTCAAAGTATCTAACCTGCTGATATGTCCCTATAGGGGGTAAGTTTCTTACCTTTATCATGACGTTTTTGGGAACTTTTTAGTTTAATCCATATGTTAATGAGGCGGTTTGATGCGTTGTGGGCAGGACTAACATCCTCAGTGCACCTATCCATCTGCCCTGCCTGCCTCCCCCTCCAAATTAATATTCCTCCAGCACTCTGTAGGGCTGGAGTGACATCACTGCAGAATACAGCCCCAATATTCATTAGAATGGGTGGGCCGGCATGGATCATAGTCCCACCCCCAGTGTACCAAACCACCTCATTAGCCTATGGATTAAACTACAAATTTCCTGAAAACGGTGATGAAGGGGTAGTGCGGCACTAAACATTTATTCACAAAATAACACACATTACAAAATTACACATTACAGGTAATTACAAAATTACATTACTTTGTAATGTGTGTAATGTAAATGATGCCCCCCTTCCCTGTGTTCCACCCCACCTCGGAAGTGTGGTGCACTATACTCACCGCATTACTGTCGACCCTCGGCCGCCATCTTGGGACAATGATCACACCTTCGGGAGGCCGGCCGAACCGCACCAGCCGTCCCTCATGCCGGCCCCCCTCTGCCGCATCATCAGCTACTCAGACACGATTGGCTGAGCATAACTGTGCTCAGCCAATCGCGGCTGAGCAGCTAATGACGCGGCAGAGGGGGGGGGCGGCATGAGGGACGGCTGGAGCAGTTCGGCCGGCCTCCCAGAGATGTCGTCATTGTCCCAAGATGGCGGCCGGGGGTCGACAGTAATGCGGTGAGTATAGTGCAACACACTTCCAGGATGGGGGGGGGGGACACGGGGAAGGGGGCCATTCACTTAGATAACACATTACAAAGTTGTATAACCTTGTAATGTGTGTTATTTTGTGAATAAATGTTTTGCGTCGCACTACACCTTTAAGGATGAAGGTAAGAAGTTTATCTTCATCCTCAGTTACCCCCTATGGGACATATGGCATATCAGCAGGTTAGATCATTTTAGATCAGTTTCCCTTTAAAAAAAGGCAATTTTTTGCTAAAGCAGGTCATAAACAATGACTGTCGTAATCAATTACAGCTATTATTCTATACAGTGTGTGCACTGTCGGACAATTCCCCATTGACTTCAATGAAGTACAGTAATACATTTAGAATACAACACAGGTAGGGAGGGGGCACTCACCATTAAAATTCTCCCATATTCTTACAAAAACATAAAATCTTGCAGAGTGTGTAGCAGTCGGTGGGGACGCCAATCAATCACTGAAAGTGTAGCAGCAGTTTCTCGCGCGCGTGCACACTTCTTCAGACACAGACTCTGGTGAAACAGCTGTTGCACTTTTAGTGATTGATTGGTGTCCCCGCCGACACACACACACACACAATATTTTATGTTTTTGTAAGAATTTTAATCGTGAGTGCCTCCTCTCTACATTCTCTTTGCTGGATCATTGCCGGTGTCTACTGCATTTCTTTGGATGAGCACCCCTAAATTCTATTGCTAAAGACTCCTGTTTGTCCGTAACATGCTAGTTATGTTGGCTTGTAATGGGATAAGGTAGTTGCCAGTTCACTTTATCTCTTAGTTGAATCTACATTGAGAATACATTGTATTACATCAAACATATGGCAAAATTTTGGTATTATTTTACTGTGTGTGATCATAAGCCATGACTGAACAATGATGTACTTTGCAACCATATTATGGCTATAAGTCCTGGCCTAACCACGAGTCTGATGACCTGATCGGACTGTTTTGAGATTGGGTCACATGATCTGGGGTCAAGCCAGAACTTGTGGCCATAATACAGATGCAAAAATGTGTCGATATTATCCCCAATGTAAAACTAGCCAAAGTCTGTATGGCTTTTACCTCTCTCTTCTGTATCACACATTATAAGTGGAGTTTTTGTAAATGAAGCTCTGAACATTGTGATGGTTTTCTTTTCTATCCAAAATAGATTTGTCACAGTGTAACCAAGCATTAATGTAAAGTGAAGAGGAATGTGAATGCAAATAATGACACGCTCATGATCTCCTTTGTCCGCACCATGAATACCTGACTGACAATTTATGACCTATTCACAGTTCTTGTGACACGACCAAGGGAGGAAGGAAGGAATTTCTATATCACAGAGTCATGCTCTAGGTTTGTGTGTTAATATGGATTATGTGTATGTAATCCTATTACAGAGTAGGGTGTTTAAAGAAGGATTTAACAGCGAGCAATAATACAGAGTTGTGTGCAGTATGATGGTTGTCAGAGGACCTGAGCAGTGTCTTCTCCTTCACTGATCACAAAGTCTATTATTGTACACCGCTGGAAATGTGAACGCAGCTGACCCTCACAGAAAGAGAGGTTTCATCTCAATATATGGAAGCTCCTATCTGATTCTGTATGTGCAGTCAGTCAGTGTATGTTATGTATATTTATTATACAGCTAGGAACACTTCATGGACCAAGCATGGAGAAGTCACATTCATGTAATGCATTAGGGATAGCAATAAAGCAAAGGGAGGGGCGCCTCCTGGTGCAATAAAGTAGGGTGGAGATGGTGTAGTGCAAGTACACAATAAACGCACTCACCTGGTGGAGTTGTGCAAAAGATAGGCACAACTCTACTGTAGGCAGAGGTTATAACCCGGATAGCGTACCGCAGCTTCTCCTTGGGTCGTGGCCACCAGCGGTGGGTAGAAGCATACAGGGTAATGAACCACACGGGAACAGCAAGACCATGAGGACCCAATGGGTAGGAGAGCGCAGGTAGGCGCTTCAGGGAAAGGTGCCGTAGTGTACAAGATATTAGTACATGAGCGTGACTCCATAGAATATTTATATTTATTAGAGCAAGCAACGCGGTTTCGGCCCATCTAGTGCATCACAGGCCTTTTTCAAGCATTAGGGATTGCATAACTAGTAGATTCCTAATAGGCAAACTCAAGAGACTTACATCCATGGATGGGATACAGATCCTAGCAAGATTAAAAGCTTAGTTTCACACATAGTATTTTAATAATTTTTTTTGTCAGCATTTTTCCAATCGAAACCAGGAGTGGGTCAAAAGAGACCTACTGTTTAAATATATATATTTTAGTTTTTTATTTTACTATGTTTTTTATAAAACAATTTTTTTCTAACTACTTTTCGTACAGATCACTTTTCAGCAGTGTCCTTAGTAAGGTAAAGAATTAAACCAGTAGATACAGTAGATGAGGTATCATTCACAATGGCTAATGTCCAAGCTCAGCTTCACCTTTCCAACATGATCACCTCTGCACAGGTCAGAGTGCATGCCTAGAAAACGTTTCTATTCTAGTGAATGAGTTCTACTCCTATTGTGTCTTTGACCATATTGCTTGCTGTAAAGCATATCTGTAAATGCAGATAAAACCAGGCATCCGGCAAGATGGCTACCCATAATATTTTACTAAAAATTAAATATACACATTTATAATTAGAAAATAGAAACCAATAAAAAAAAAACACGCTTCAATATCTGGCTTTAAAAAAAAAAGAATGAGCGTGTCAAAAACAATTATTTTAAAGTAAACTGTCAGCTAGAAAACACCTATGAAATTGAAAACATGAGTATATAGCAATAGTATCAATAAGAGTAATGATATCTGGTAAGCTTGTCTGTGGATGTGCAGTCAGTGAGAGAAGTAGCTCAGGCTTCCTTTACTCTATCCTGCCAGTGAGTGAGTACACGGCAGAGGGTGGGGAAAGGGTGTTACAGCCCAGAGCACTTCTGTGTCTCAGCCACGCCTCTCTGACCCTTAAGATCATTAAACAAAAGCATTTTTTACATTATTGCAGCCAAGGACAAGCTAACTACTGTGTATATACTATACAATTGCTCTACACTGCTACATTAATGTGTCCATGGTTTCATAAGGGTTTTTTAAGCTGTTTCCTTTTAATGCCTAAAATGCATAAAAGATGTGATCAGCTGATCGCTGGCCCTTTTACTAAAGCCAATAATTGGGATTGAGCATTCAGACGATAAACGGTCTGTAAAAGGTCCAACAGTATGTAAAAAGCGGGTAATGTATACTCGCATCAACCAAAACAGAGGGAAGATGTCTACCAACCTCAGGACATGAGCAGGTATTTGCAGAGCATTTGTTTCCAGTACACTATGAAGAACAAATGGAGAAGAAGAGCGTCCAGCAGGAGGCTTGCCGTCGCTTGAGCTGTAAATCTGCCCAGGATACTACTGAGCCCCAGATAGGATAGAATGAAGGCAGCACGACACACTGATCAATGGTGCAATGTTCTCTCTTCCAGCATAATGGATCCCAGTATGAGAGTGAAAGCAGATGCATGACTCAGAACTATGGGGTGTTCAACCACCACAAACATCTCTGTTTGAACTAGAAAATTAGCGTCTGTTTTCTGTAAAAATGCTGTTCCATGAACGGCTGGCATAGACAAACAATGTCTGCACATCTGACTCGGTTTTCTTTCTAGTCGATGGTTTAAACAATTTAAACATTTGCACAGGGTTTGTGTCAGGATAAGGACGCTTCAGGCCATAGGGCAGCTTTCTAATATTCCGAGCAAACAATAACCAGGCACAACACTCTTCAATTTAACTTGCAAAATGATCTCGATTTCAAGCTGTTGTGAATTCCGTGTCTTGCTAAGATATATAGAGTGTCAATATTTAGATGCTAGAAGCACTCCCTAGAACTGAGATGCCCAGCACTGCAAGATATTCTTAGATTATACAGAATTTCTTTATTCTTTTTTATCAAATCTAAAGCAACCCCTGAAACCTACACATCATTATCCACTTTTATGATCCCCAGAATTGTCTTGCCATTTCTCTGCCTCATTTGATCTCAAGTTTATGTATTTATAGGATAATACACTGTGGAATTTAAAGGGGAATAAGGAACTTGTCTTCAGCTGTAAAAGCCCCATTAGTTTTATATAAAAAGGTCTTCAACATGTATAAAATGGTTTTATGACCTATTCTAGTTCCGAGTTATCAGACTAAAAGAAATGCTCCTGTAATTCTGGCCAATGTTTTTTGACAGCTGTTTTAGACTCTCTTGGCATGACCCTGCCTTCTTATTCTATCATCTATCTCTGTTTCTGATTTGGTTCCATCCCTGTCCCGGTTCTGTCCTCTTGCTTTTTCTCGGTTTTGACCTCCCTCTTTGACTATTGCTCTATATAATAAGCCACATACATTTAGTCACTATAGGGACCATCATCCAAGTGGGGGCTGTAAGTTAGGTTGGACCATCCAAGTAGGTAGACATTGGGATTAAATCACCCTAGAATTGTACTGTCCCCCTACCAATTACGTGAACTCTTTTTATTTAAATACTGTATGTACACAACCTAAATAAAATCTGGACCAACCGGCCTTGTATTTCAGCTCCTTTCTCTATTCAGCCTGTATGAGCTGCCCTCCAGGATCTCTTCTTCCCTGAAGACTTTTTAGAAAGTTACTTTGTTTTCCATTCAGAAAAACAAATAAGAATTTTAAAAAAATCATTGTTTAGATTGTGACAAAGCTTCCTGTTATGTGCCCATGCTATGACTTATAGATTCAAGGACAGGGATGCAAGTGTTGCTTTCGGGAACAGGATAATGGTCATGTCTGGGTAGCAAATCAAACAGGTATGAGAACATTAATGTGGGTACAAGGCTAAAAAGTCATAAGCAGCTGTGGCCAGCAGTTGCCTGTTTAACTAGAGTGCTGGAGAGCAAAATTGACCCACCAGCCCTGGCTTCTGATTGGGCACCCTGCCTCACCACCTGTATCAATACTCATCCCTGATGACACCTGGGATAATTGCCAGGGAAACCGCAAAACTGGAGGCAGGTTAGTTCAAAACTGTTCATACAGCACATTGTAGAGGCTGTCCATAACCTTTAAAGTGTCACTGCCGTTTTGTAAAACTTTTGACACGTCATAGAGACATGTTGAAAATTTTTGATCAGTCCTCCTGATACCTACTAATAAAAAAGTAGAATAAAAAATAAAATCTTTGCTACTATATAAGTGAAAGCAGATAATGGCCCATTTTGTTGACCATTGGTCTAGAAGGTTCCCCTATTAGAGCCTCTCATTCTGTCTTGACAATAAAGTGTCACTGTTGTTTTGCAAAACTTTTGACATGTCAGACATGGTAAAAGTTTTGATCAGTTGGGGTCTGATAGGGACAACAAGCAGGGAGAGGACTGCGCTCTCGCGCATCTATGATCAGTACGGGTTGGAACACTCAGACCTGGACTAATTAAAACTTTTGACATGTCTCTATAACATGTCAAAAGTTTTACAAAACAACAGTGACACTTTAATGTCCAGACAGAATGAGAGGCTCTAATAGGGACAGGCACCTTCTAGACCAATGGTCAACCAAATAGGCCATTATCTGCTTTTACTTACACAGTGAGGCTGGGTTCACACTATGTATATTTGAGGCTGTATTTGGTCCTCATGTCAGGTCCTCATAGCAACCAAAACCAGGAGTGGATTGAAAACACAGAAAGGATCTGTTCACACAATGTTGTAATTGAGTGGATGGCCGCCATATAACGGTAAATAACTTCCATTATTTCAATACAACAGCCGTTGTTTTAAAATAACAGCAAATATTTGCCGATAAATGGCGGCTATCCACTCAATTTCAACATTGTGTGAACAGATCCTTTCTGTGTTTTCAATCCACTCCTGGTTTTGGTTGCAATATGAGGACCACAATACTGACTGAAATATACGTAGTGTGAACCCAGCCTAACAAAGATTTTCTTTATTATTCCACTTTTTTATTAGTAGGTAAAAAAAAGTGGTTTAGCTGTTCATAGCGTCTGTTTAATAACTTAAATAAAACATGGTACTGTTATTTAATGTGCCAGCCAATAAAAAAAAATATTCAGGCTGATGAGGAAGATGTAAAACAAAGTTAAAGAAAACAAAGGGATAAGAGCATTTTCTGACAAGGTCTACTTGTTTTTTTTTCCTTTGGGAAACACACAATATTCTGCTCTGAAAACCTCACATCCAACAACTGGTAATAAGATGATTTGTAAATTACTGTTATTAACGTCCTGGCTGTGTAAGTAAGCATTTATTAGCATCTTTGCGAAGCGCCTGCTTGAAACCTACTTATTTGTACTAACAGTTAACAATTAATGTGAAAAAAACTTTCATCTCCAGTCCCACCTGCCCTGCATGTCCATTATAATATACTCAGCTTCAGTACACTCAATTTTACAAATAACATGAAAAAAATCTCTTAAGAAATTATGTAATAAATTCAAACACAACACTGTAGCATTGAATCAATGTAAATTTTATAGGGAACATCCTTAGAGTGAACTTCTAATTTAGACATCATTCAGGTGCTTGATGAGCAATTTACCTAATGTATCATAATTGCCAAAAATGCTACAGCAAGAGTAATGCTGGTAATCAGCAGGGACAACAGGGGGACTCACAGGTCTATATTAGGTGCAAAAACCCCTGAGGACCATACCACCTTGTAGTTGATGACTTTCTTATTATCTGTGGCTATAAGAGACTATACCTATGGACTAGAACAAATGCAAAAAAAAACAAAAACCTGCTGTATAGAATAGTAAAGTCCACTGTTGTTGCTTTTTTGTTTTTTTTATTGTATTTTTTATATGGAGGCCTATGGTTGATGTATGCAACTGTATGCATAAATAGAGGAATACACCAGAGATATACATTAGAAAAGCCCCTGAAATGCACTCCTGATAGATACTGCTATAGTGTACATATATTCAAATTCTTGTGCTGGGTCTATATTTGGTGTTGAAGTTATCATGCGTCTATGCAGACCAACTGAAACATAATGCCCTTTGGACAAAAATTTAAATTCCCTGCACGGTAAATGTAAAGTATTGGATTACCTGGTCATATAGCTGCTCCTCTTGTTACCTATTCTCTTTGTGCAGTCATACTGTGAGTTGTACACTTTAGAAGCAGAAAACTGCTAAACAGTCATATCAATGGGCATGATATACTTAAAGGTTCCTGGCAGCAAATTGTCAGGTTTTTGTCCATTTCCCTGTTGGTTTAGTGTTCAGACATATTTACTATAGGTGAACGACACAATTTTTCCTAAAACCTGACAAACCCATCATTGTTGTTTAAAAACCAGCCAAGTGGGCTTGTCATGGGTGTGTCCTTTAAACATAAGATTCAATAGAGTGGACCTGGGATAGTGTTAACATAAACTTCATTCAGTACTTGTGACTCTTATTTAAGAAACCTCAAATACTCAAAGCATTTCAATGCAAGGATGATTTATTGGTACAAAGTAAGATACAATGTCCACAGGCTGATCCATTTTTCCAAACGACCAAATCAGCCGTTGTTCCACGGATGTTTCGGAGGACAGATACTCCTACTTCCTCATGATATTGTGGAAATCCATTTGTGTGGGGGAATCGGCTATAGAATAAGTGCAGCCTCAATAATGAAGGTTTCTGTGTCCTTAACCCCTTTACATCAGCAATCTGTATATATACGTTCCTACTGCACATACCCCGTGCAGTAGGAATGTACATATATGTTCCTTACTGAGGGGCTGTAGATGTGTGTGAAACCGCTGCAGTGAGAGCGATCCTGCACACATCAGTGTCCTGGGAGCCCAGCACAGCGATTGCGACATTTAAGGTAGTCAGTGACAGGACAAGCTCCTGTCGCTGACTGATCGGGACCCCCACACCCCACAGCCATGCTTGTACCAACGGGCGGGGGTAAGCCACTTACCTCCTTACCTGTCGGATGGGCCATCTCTGTATAGAGTCTGCTTTCAGGCAGGCTCTATGCACAGATCACCGATAACACTGATCTATGCTATGCCATGCCAACACCAGGATTGCTTATTTTTTAAAATTATATATCAGAAACAAAAATAATAAAAAGCTAAATTTTTCTTTTTCATCAATATGATATAAATAAAAATTAGAGATCATGACCCAAAAAATGACACCCCTACCAGCCCTGTAGGTGAAAAAAAAAAAAAAAAAAAGCACTATGGCTCTTAGAAGGCGGGAGGAACATCCGTGCATCAATGGGTTTGGTCATGAAGGGATTAAAACCCCACCACAACCAACAGATTTACTAAGCAAACCGTTATTAACAACATCATAATGACAGCCCTGGGGCACCAAGTTAGGTGAGTGTTTATTTTCATGCCACCCTTAGCGGTATATAAAGTTTTTTTTTTCTGAGTATCCAGATAGCCCCTTTAATACAATATACAGTACACTGGGATTTAGGCTACTTGCATTGCCTATATTATGTTGTTGTGTTTTTTCATTTGATATGCACACAACAAATATGTCCATCATTTTACCCAACCAAGATATTTCAATGGGTTATGAAATCGTTTGTGTGATCTATGGCAGTGTTCAACGCACAATTAATGATAACATGTCAAAATAAATGTCACCCATACATGCTCCAAAGAAAAAAATGTCCCTGTGCTCATGGAAAACATATAAATCTACTGACAGAGGAGAAATATGATAAGGCTGGTGCATAATACAATATGACGAGTGATACTCATGTCCAGGGCTCTGTAGTGATATATTAATCACAAGGTTTATTACTTTTTTGGGATTCCATATGAACAGTAGGTGACAGAAAACCATCTACATATGAAATGTCAATTTTTGTTCTAATTTGTATAGTAGATAGCATTTGAGTTTGATGGAATGGTCTAGTCAGGAAAAAAAATATATATATGGAGTTTGGCATAATTTGATTTGGTTGGGAGAATAGAATATTAATGATACTTTTAAACAAGATGGGAATTTTTCTTTCAGATCACAGTTTTTTCAGTTTTCACAGTATGAACCGGCTTAACCAGAATCTCTATTTAATAATTTCCTAAACTCTTCACTCACACAGAGAAATAGCTGAATTCGGTGTTGTGTTTACAGGACAAAAGCATTCAATCACTGAGGGATATTAGTTACATGCTGTCTATAAAAGTCTTTGCAGAGTGGGAGGAGCAAGTGGGGTCAAGTGGACAGAATAAGAAACATAGTCTGCAAAGAGACTACACAAGAGCTTACTGTGGGTATTAGATGTCACCCAAGTGCTTAAATTACAAAGTAGACTGCTTAATACTGCTCTATAATGTCCTCCATGCTGCTACTGCCTCCACAAATCAACCCCTTTCAAGGGGTTGGTTTTTACAACATCCACTGTGCCGTATAAATGAAATTATCTTTTTACAGTCAGTGTAATTACAGTAATGCCCCTAATAAGTGGGTGAAAGATAGGCTCCCTATTCCACCATTAAGATGGTTGTTGACTGGTGGCAGGTTTCAAGTGTAATACACAGCCAGTGCTCACCAAGCATTTTAATGTCAGGAAGGGGTAAAGGCTTTGTACACTTGTTTAAATTTCTGTTGCTTCAAATAAAAACTTTGCAAGCAGCCTTGACAAAAAAAAATAAATCTACAATTTGTGTGTACAACGCTGATGTAGAACTATGGTAGCCATCCCCACAGATTGAGAATACAAACCCTGTGTGTGGTCTGATCCTGCAGTCACATAATGCACTCTCTCTGTCCCCTTTTCTGCAACTCTAGATAAACATGAAACAGAGGGCCTTTCAGTGAGTCAATGTGAAATATTTGTTGGTGTTGAAATGGCCCAATAATCTGGCTTCTACACCTGGTGGTCATTCCTTGCCTATGGTATATTTATGCAGAATATCAGATCATTTTTGATAACAAATGGAATTAAGAGGAACATCTGCAGAAGAGAGGAAATGAAATATATTGGAGAGTGAGGAAAGAAAATAATGAAGACAGTCAGGTCAATAATCAACAAATGAAATATCTGCAATCAAACTGGATCCATTGTAAGATCAGTCGTACTAATAAGTGATTGCATTAAGATGCACAGTATTATTATTCCTTACTTATACAGAACATATTAAGAAGCCTTTGTAAGGGGAGGTGGAATTAATTTCAGTTCCATAACTTTTTTTCTTGTACAATATGCACATTAACCCATCAGCACAGCATTAACGTCTATGTCACCAAGATGAATAATTTGAGTTATGTTTTACTTAAAGAGTCACTGTCGTGATTTTTTTTTTTTTTGCAGAAATGAATAGTCCAGGCGATTTTATAAAACTTTGTAGCTTTGTGGGTTTATTAGCCAAAAAATTAATTTTTATTATGAAAAAGCAGTGTTAGGAACCGGACAGCAGGACAAGACAAGACAGTGAGCCCTAAGCTCAGCCCCGCCCACTGTCCACTACCTACTTGCCACAATCCGCCCTAAGATGGCGGCGAGCAACTTGGCGGCAGTCCCTGCACTGTCTAGGTGGGACACAAAGACAAGACAGACAGACAAAACACAATGAAGAATAGTCTACAGTCCGGGTCACAACAATCGGGCAGCAAAAGTACAAAATCACAATCCAATAAGCAGAGTCAAAAAACAAGCAATATGGTCAGAGGCAGGCGGCTAGCAAGGATGGTCAGAACACAAGGCAGAAGGGTCAAAGAAGAGACAGATAATAGCAGAACTCAAGCAGGCAGAGACTAAGTCAATAACCAGCAATGATATCCCAGACTGAGGAAGTTATATAGGAGGCCAGGGTTCTGATCCAGAACATCATTGGACCATCCCCCTGATCTCCAAGCACAGACACCTGAGAACAAACCAGATCACTGGCAGGATGACCTGTCAGTCACAGCAGAACCAAAACACAGATTAACCCAGACATGGCCAGACAGAACTCAGCAGGTGAAGTCGGGTGTGTCTCTCAAGGTGAGCAAATAACCAGTGTTCACACACTACAAAACACAGAAACAGAATGGCAAGAAAATCAGCGCCTTCTCGGCCGCACAGCATGAGCCGAGGGGCGCATAATGCTCCGCAAAGATACAGTCCTGACAAGCAGTTTGAAGCTCTCCTCCTGTCTTCATTGTTCTCCTATGGAGAGAGGTAAAAGAGACACCAAAACAGGACAACAAAAAGTTAATTAAAAGTTACATTACCCTCTGTCCTCTCTCCTCTGATATCATCACTGACCTATCTGACTTCTGAATAGCACTCTGAATAGCTCCCCCACTGAGTAATCCTTTGTTCTCTGTTTTCTGCTGCCCACATTTCTGCTCTGTCTCTTTTCCCCCCTCCCCTCTTCATAGAACAGACAGGACACGTCTGATTGAGATTTCCTGATTCTGAGCAGTGGATGACAGAAAGTAGAGGAGGGAGGGGACCTGGGAAAAGGCTTTTTAAATGCAGATAATGGCATATTTGCCTAATAAACCCAGTAACAAAGTTTCTTAAAATCACCTGGACTACTGATTTCTGCAGAAAAAAATTTCACGACAGTGACTCTTCAAGAAAAATCAGTATTCAAGTACCCAATGTTACCCTCTTCCTTTGATATTTCAACCATGCAAGAAATGCCTGCTCAGCCAATCACTAGCCACAGCTGTAACCTGTATCAGCCAATCACTGGCCACAGCAGTAACTTTTATCAGCCAATCACTGGCCACAGCAGTAACCTGTATCAGCCAGTGACTGGTTAATTAGGCATTTCCTGCACAGTGTTAACAATTTTGCCTTGACTGCTGGACATGTTCCCCAAGTTCACCTATATATCACTTATTGCTAAACTTCCTTTTAACCCACAAAGGCATTTGTCACTGGATATATATCTAGCCCATCTGTGAATGATGTCATGGTAGTCAGCATTACATCCTTGCAGTAATGACTCTCTAAGAGTTCAGAGAATAAAGCACATAGTATCTTGCTTATTTTATGTCAACAATAATACAACAGGCCTTTTATCTGTATGGCACATTCAATTATTGCATGTTTTTGTTCCTGTCTGGAGTATAATAAAGGAAGATATAATTCCAGATATGGTTGTCAGGTTTTCTTCCGTAGACAATGAAAACTCCGGAGCAGTGAGACGAGGTTATTGTCTTGCTGCCAGCAGGTGGGAGGCAGAAGTTGGAAAGTTCAAGTGACAGTCTAATGTAAACAATTGTTCCACTACTTGTCACGGCTCCCGACACAGTAACATTGAATGTGGCTCCAGTAACTAGTGTTTCCTAGACACATAGACAGATAATACTCAGGTAATGACACTTAAATAAAGTATCTGTTAAAGCTAATGCATCAATATGCCACTGCAGTACTGAATGCACAGTGCAGGAAGGCAGTACACTACCCCCTGGGGTGTACAATATTAGATATATACTGTACATGTATGCCAGTTAAATAGTTGAATGACACATTTAACTATAGCAGGAGCTTTTAGGGCACTATTACACGGGCCGACTACAGCCCGATCATTTTAGTGAAGAAGCACCAATCTGCTCGATCAGCACTCATTTACTGGACCTATTAGACAGCCTGATAATCGGGCAGTAGGGGCTGCATGGATATCGTTAGCAATGTCCATGCAGCCCTTGCCTGGTCTCCTGGTTCTTTCTCCTGTGTTCCGCAGCGGTAGCTGAGAGGCTGCTCAGCCAATTACAGGCCGGGACCGCCGTGGCCTGTAATTGGTGGAGTGGCCTGTCAACTCAGACACTGCAGCCGCCGGGACAGGGAAGCTGGGGAGCACAGCAGAGAAGACCAAGAGTAGGGAGAGGTCAGGTGTCAGGTGTTTGGAGAACCGTCAGCCATCGGCCGCGCATTCCTTTTACACATAGCGATGCGTGGTCGGTGCCAGATGATTTTAGGTCCAAACCTAAACCAACGATCAGCCAATTATCGCTCTGTGTAATAGCGCCCTTAGTTAAATGAAGCAAATGGCAAATGCAACACCTGACTTGGGATTGTAGTACTTGCAAAAAGAAAACACTCAATCCAATAGCTGAGAAGATCAATGCATATCCCCTTCAAAATACATCAAAGGAACGTATTTAGCCTTTAAAACATGATCATATATCCTTATGGTAGGCCATCAATATTAGATTCAACTGAGGTGAAACAACTCTGCAATACCTTGCATCACTGCTACAAATAGTATGGTGCTTGCAAGTAGTGGATGAACATGCTTGGAGTTGACGTAAAAGCTCAACAGGCTGCAGTGCCATTACCTCTTCAAGCTGTGGAGCAAAGGTTTGACTCTCTGGGCCATATTACACTGCCCAATTGCTTGTTGTAAGTGAGTGCGATCTACTAGATCACCACTTGTCTGCTGAGCCTTCATACAGCCTGATAATCGTGCAGGAAGGGCTATATACATATCATTAGCGATGTTCGTGCAGCCGTTGTAAAATAATAAACTATACATACCTCTCTGCACTCCCTGATGTCCTGTTAGCTTCAGCCCGCTCCCGGCAGTGTCTAAAGTGACAGGCCAGTTAGCCAATCACTGGGATAGTGCCGCTGCCAGTGACTGATGGAGCGGCCTGTCACTTTAGACATTGCCAAGGGCGGGCCAAAGCTAGCAGGACATCAGGGAGTGTGGAGAGGTATGTTTAGTTTTTTTTTTTTAACACATGTATCAGCCCCCGGCTGCGCATTGCTATTATTTTAAAATTATTTTATTTGTAGCAACACGTTTCTGCCCTCTAATCCGGGAGGGCCTTTCTCAAGCTCTAACAGAGGTGTTGTGAAAGAATCCTTATATAACTTAAAACACAATTGGTCAATATACTTCCGGTCCGTATCGGACGGTTCCAATACATCAGTGCTCCACAAATCTTTTACAGTCATACTCCTATGAAACAAGTAAATTTTCTATCCAAACTTCACTTATACGAGGGGCACCACATCCGCATCACATGCCAAACTACGGTCTGTGAGTGTACACGAAGAACCGCAAGTGACGTATCAGCACTGGATTACGCAAACTCCGCATAGCTGCGCAAAAAACAAAGAAAATAGTGTAGTGAATCTAAGAGGCCGGGTCAGTCTAAGCTGAACATTACAAGCTTCACGGGACTAATGTAAACAAGACAAATACGAGGACGCTGGTTCGCTGCCCCCCTCTGAACTCCTCTTCCAGACATATGTCCTTAAGAGGTTAAAGATCCTTTTTATTGGTATCCCGTGGTCCTGCAGTGGCACGGGAGGACTACTCCACATGCATAGGACAGCAATAGATATACCCAGGAACATTGTGCACTCACACTAAACGTATACAAGAGGGGACATTGGTCTACTATAGCCACTGCTACCTAGGACCATCCCTCTTATTAGCTCCCGACATCGGTATAGTGAGTAGCGACATTGCTGTGCCTTGCAAACATACTAAATATTTCGCACAGTCCTTTTATAATCTGTGTACCATGTATTGTATCTAACTATATACATACTGTCACATTCCGCAATTAGCCTCAGCGCCCCTGATGAGGTCACGACTATTAGTGACTGAAACGCGTTGGGCGAGGCGTTATGCTACACGAAACGTGATCTTTCTGACTGACTACTATACGTATAACCCGAACAGAGACGAAGTAGTTTGTCTGTTGTAACCATCACGGTGTAGATCTGTTTTGATTGGTACTACTTGTAACCTTGACATACAGCCAATAGACCGACATAGGTCGTGGACGATACTACAGCGACACAGGGAAAGAACGGCACAACTGTGTATGAACTGTGATACATTGGCACGACATTGTGCATAAACTGTTATAAACTAATTTGTAAATATTTGTAAATATTGGTGAAGGTGTTACCACAATAAATACTCCTTATTTAAGAGTTACATAATAGCCAGAAATAGTACACACATGACAGTTAAGGAGTTATCCAGGATTAGAAAAGGTAGAGCTACTTTTTTGCAAAAACAGCGCCATCCCATTCCTGGGCTGTGTGCATTATTATAATTCAGCTCCATTCACTTCAATAAGACGGAGACGCAACACCCAGACTGAGGACAACAGTGGCGTTGCTTCTAGAAGAAAGCAGCTATTTTTGTCTAAAACTGGATAACCCCTTATATCACAAAATCTTACATAAAATAAAAAACACATTTGGAAAAAAAAAAAGATTTAAAAGGCGGATCTTTCCTTAAAGGCCTTCCTTCAATTTTCTACTAACAGTATAAAGACACAGACCAGGTCTTACAGTAATTTGCTAATCCGCCAATCTCTGTGATCCAAGGAGACTCTGCTCTGTTTACAAATTTGGTGGTGCAATAACATTTCCTGCATTTATCGTATCTGAGCCCCTAACATCTTAGTCGAGTAGGATAAGACACTTTCAAAGGAGACCTGGATAATGATTATTGAAGAGCTGATTGATTAGGATGGATCTACCAGATGACAATGGACAAAACAATCAAATGACAATCCATCCCAGACACAAAGGATGATAGATTGTCACTGTGTGTATCTCCAGCGTATACAGCCACTACGTTACATTTCTACAAAACAGCTTAGCTATGCGAGAAGCTTGAAGTTAGTAATTTGCTGAAATAAGGTCAGCAACCTTGCTAATGGTCTTCTACAGCATCAATTACAAAACGTCCTGTTAGAATACAAGATGGGGTGAAAAATGAGAAGAAAAAAACAAAAACAAAGGCAGCTCATCAAACAATTCACACTTCAGTGATCCCGGTAGCCTCTAGAATCTGTAATGGCAAGAATCACACCAGATTTAGCTAGTCTGACATGATGAATACGATTCCCTCTGACTCTTATGACCTGTGTGATCCTCAGCATGCGTTCTGCATACTTACTACACAGAAGTAAATGAATAAATTAATTAATAAATTCGCAGTGCGCCTCCTCCCAGTCCAGGATTTCAAAGATTCCCTATTACTATTCTGCACTAGTCCTTTCTGATTATCTCGTGACTGGGAGCAGAGTGTCCAGATGCAAATTTGCCTTTGTGATGCAAATCCAGCAGGCGGAGGAGCAGTGTATGTCTGCTAGACTGCTTGTGATGCTTAGGATCAGGGCTGTGCAAAGAGGAAATAGTCACGACAGCTATTGGGACTTGTGAATAAAACCGTCCCATATCTGCATGGAATTTCCCATTTTCCAAGCCCAGAACAGTCGCTCAGCTGAATGGGCAGCAGGAGCCGAGATTTCTGCTCGTAGCAGGGATGTGCTTATGGAGAATGAATTGCTTCTATAGCCATAAACATTGAGCGCTGCAACTATACAAGTGGAAAAGTCTGTGACCTTTTCATCATCCAATTCTTATGTAATGTGACGGCGCCAGAGCTCTAAAACCAGCCCCAGGTGTAATAGTGTATTAGTGTATACGGCTTTCAAACAGATAGGTATAAAGTGTAATCAATGCTCTCATCTGTTCTAACCTTTGGCTCTAGAAACAATTAAATTATTGTAACCCATTCCATGTCAGAAAAGCATGTAAGTAAATGTACCTATAGGAGAACTGTACAGGAACAAGGAGTAACAAAAACTAATATAGCCGTTCTAAAAAATAATAATAAATAAATTCCTTTACAGAGGTGATCTTGTAAGTATGAGTATGTAGCCTATGATATAGGCAAATCTGTATCTGAATAAACAGGACGTAATTGTATACATGTAGGATGAGACAGTGTGTCTTGTTTTAGAACACAGGACTCAAGGCTGTAATTCTGAATACTATGTGGGGCATTTATCATTACTGCGCCCCTGGCGTACACCAGGGAGAGGGCGCAGATCCTCCCCTTCTCCCTGGAATATGCCTGCCGTATACCCCGCTCACCCAATGGGCAGGCAGCGGGGCTTGGCAAGGTGGGGAGGAGGCCTAATTTAAGACAGGAGAGCGAGTACACTGGTCTTAATAATTCCCCCCACGTTTACAGATACATAACATTGCACACATAGAAATCCATGGTCATACACTGCACCTCCATAAGCCTCTGGCTTATCAGTCGCCTTTAACCCCTTAAGGTGAAAGCCAATTTTCGTTTTTGCGCTTTTTCCACTTTATGTTTAAAAGTCCATAGCGCTTGCATTTTTACACCTAGAGACTTATATGAGCGCTTATTTTTTTCGAAACCAATTGTACTTTGCAATGACAGGCATTATTTTTCCATAAAATATGCTGCGAAACTGAAAAAAAATCATTTGCGCTGTCAAATTGAAAAGAAAAGGAATTTGTTTGGATTTTTGGGGAGTTTTGCATTTACGCCGTTCCCTCTATGGTAAAACTGACTTGTTATACATTATCCTCAAGTCGTTACAATTACAACAATATGTAACATGTATAACTTTTATTTTATTTGATGGCTTTTAAAAAAATTCAAACCATTGTTAACAAATATATGTTCCTTAAAATCGCTCTATTCCCAGGCTTATAGCGCTTTTATCCTTTGGTCAATGGGGCTGTGTTAGGTGTCATTTTTTGCGCCATGATGTAATGTGTTCTTTCTATTGGTACCTTGATTGTGCATATAAGACTTTTTGATCACTTTTTATTAAATTTTTTCTGGATTTGATGCGACCAAAAATGTGCAATTTTGCCCTTTGGAAATTTTTTGCACTGACGCCGTTTACCAAGCGAGATCAGGAATGTGATAATTAAATAGTTCAGGCGATTCTGCGCGCGGTGATACCAAATATGTTTATTTATTTGTTTATTTATTAATTTATATTTATAAAATGGGAAAAGGGGGGTGATTTGGACTTTTATTAGGTAAGGGGATTTTTTATTAATAAAAACACTTTTTTACTTTTTTTTTTACATCAACTAGAAGTCCCCCAGGGGGACTTGTATATAATGTACACAGCACTGATCTCTCATAGAGATCAATGCTGTGTATATACACATTTGATCGGAGATAGATTGCTTTGGCCTGCTGCTGCCTATTGCCGAGTCGGGATCAGCGTCATTGTGATGCTGAGGCCCGGCGGGGGCAGAAGACCGGATCTCCCGCATCGCGGGGGGGGAGATACGACCCACTAGGATATCAGGTATAAAGCCCTTCAATGCAGCTTTTAGGTTTGACAGCTGCATTGAAGTGCTTAATTAGCCGCCTCGGTAACGAGACCCGCGCCGGCTAATCGAGGTGCTCCCCGTGCAGATCACAGCCGGGAGTAGCGCCATTCAGAGCGGGGTCCTGGCGGGAGCCCTCTCTGAACTCCCCCCGCGGCACCATGACGTACCAGGTACGTCATGGGTCGCTAAGGGGTTAAACTCTGTTCCACTCCCTGTCGCTCCTCCCTGGATGACTGGAAAAGCTGGACCCAGCCCTGGAAGCCTTAGGATATGTGCACACCACGGAATTTGTGTGGATAACTTCCAGCAGATTCTGTGAGCGTTCCCACTGGAAGTTCTGAAGCTCCCATAGGCTCCATTCTATGCTCAGGCAAATTCCACCATCCACCCAAAAAATTTACAGTACATGACAATCGGCGACGGAATCCGCTGGAAGTTAGTTGCACAAATTCCGTAGTGTGCACATGCCCTTACAGTTTTAAACCACACCACTTTGCTTTCTCATAGGGCTGTGTGGTAATGCTAAAAGTTACGGCAACATGGCATAACCATTCGAGAACACAAGAGAGCTTTATTTCAATTTTTTTACAAACTTTATTGGGGTGGGCTTTCATATATTTTTTTTAAATTACTTTTTTAAGTCCCCCAAGGGAACCACTACATGCAATCATTAGATTGCATACACTGGCATTGCATAGCATTCATCAGTGTCATCTGTGATCTTCTCGTAGAGTCTGCCTGAGGCTAATGGTTGTGCTGCAGTAGAGTAATTACCAGTATCGTGGTTTCACAGCAAGTGAAACACATAAGAAGCACATGCTTTATCTGTTCTGCCAACTACTTTAAACTATGACAAACCACATATGGTGTATGCCATGGGGACCACAGCCACATGGCGATTGCTACAGACTGTATAATATGTTTTGGCCTTGAAATGACCATATTTCAGTTTATTATAAAAGAAAAATGTATATTGGTTGCAAACTGTGATGATCCCATATCCAGGACACTTCAGAATGTATAGTTTGTTCAGCCATTGTTTAGAGGGCCCATTTACTGCAACCACTTAAGATGGATGTGCCATGGCCATCAACCATCCAGATTACCTTGAGCCCCGAATGACATTTGATCAATACAAGAAGCTTTAGCCTGATCTTGATTAGTTCCTGTCAATGTAGAAGTAGTACTTATCAATATGGGTGAGTATCGGGCCTCCTAACTTCTCTAGGTCACTTCTGGGAAGAACAGATAGTGGAGTCCTTTATCTCCACATAATTACTGATGTCAGATAAAAGACTTAAAACAAAAACAGACATGAAAAGTGCTTATTCGGTGGAAATCCTAGTTCAGACGAGACTCAGATGTAAAAATATGTCACAGAAGTTGTTCTCCCAAGACTTTGACACAACATTGAGCCTCGCGTAACCCAAATTCACACAGTGCTTTAACTCTGAGCCTCCGAAGTAGAACAAAGCAAATCAAACACTTCAGTTTGTCAGCAAGTGACACTAACTAAGAACATTGTGTTTCATGCTGTAAATGGTTCTGTCCCGGTTTGTAATAACAGTGACATGTTTAATGCAGCAGAACTAGGTGAGTCAATCCCAACTTGTAAAAATACAGCAGTGTTGCCGAATACGATTTGTGGTTTGTTTCACTTACAAGGGTAAATACCTCAAAAACGTCGGCAAACACCTAGTCTGGCTTATAGATGTGGAAATAGCTAGTGATTCTGAGCACCCGGCTTGCCTCAACCAGACCATAATGCAGTTATATTGATATGTGACACTGGTTTATCAGATCATACGTTACTGCCTTTAAAATTCTGGACAGCACAAGGTTCCTATAAAGCTCGAAAGTGCTCTGTACGGTGTGTAGTAAAATAGAAGTACTTTACCAATCTTATTTCTATAGGTATAGTAAATAAATACATTTTACAGCTATGCTTTTAGGTCAGGTAAAGAATTACTTTAAGCAAACATTTTTTCTTTTAAGCTTTACTTGAGTGGGTTGCTGGCAGAAATAGGAAGGTGATAGGAAAGTAAAGAGCCTGTCCTAAGCGCTGAGGAGCAACCTAACGCTATGTTTCCACTATGTAAAAATGATGTTTTTTTGGGGGAGTCAAACAACTGCAGTTATTTCATTGTAACAGCCATTATTTGTATAATAACGGCCATTTTTATAAAATACCAGCCATTGCTTGACCCCAAAATTAAGGAAAAAAATATGTATTGGGTTCCTATGGGAACCAGGAATTTTACCATTAACCCCTTTACTGTTTAGGCATTGTTTAGTGGGATTATGTGGATACAAACTGGTGAGTTTATTTTTGGAATTGTTAAAAAACATATACAGCTGTGTTATATAGTATTATATTAAGATATATGGCAGTACAGCAATGCTGTAACAGCTTGATAACATCTTGCTGCGTGTTGACATACAATGCATCCAACACATGGTGTGTTACATGTAGTAGTATAGGGGACTGGAAATGCCATGATGTTGAAAGTTAACCCTGGTATGCTTGATTTATTCCTTAACCCCTTAAGGACCGGGCCTGAAATGGCCTTAAGGACCGAGGCAAATTTTATGAATATGACCTGTGTCACTTTATTCATTAATAACTTCGGGATGCTTTTACCTATCCGGCTGATTCTGAGATTGTTTTCTCATGACATATGGTACTTTAGATTTCTAGTAAATTGGATTCGATACTTATAACAAATCTTTATGAAAAAAAAAACAAAACATGAAAAATTGTGAAAAATTGCATTTTTCCAACTTTGAAACTTTTCTGCTTATACAGAAAATGGTTAAGCCACATAAATTATATAGCATTAGCAACATGTCTACTTTATGATGGCGGCATTTATTAAACTATCTTTCATTTTTTTTAGACAATAGAAAGCTTAAAATATTAGCAGCAAATTTCCAAATTTTCAGTAAAATTTCAAAATCAGATATTTTTAGGGACCTGTTCAGGTTTAAAGTGTATTTGAGGGGACTGTATGTTAGAAAGCCCCACAAAGCACCCCATTTCAGAAACTGCACCCCCCAAACTCTGCAAAAGCACATCCAGAAAGTTTAACCCTTTAGGGTAGTCAGAGAAATAAAAAGTGTGTAAGAAATTTGAAAATTTTAATTTTCTGTGCAGAGATTTTAATGTAATCCAATATCTTTCATAATTATAAACCTATTACCAGAGAAATGCACCCCAATATTGATTGCCCCATTTCTGCAGTTTATAGAAATACCCCATATGTGTCCCTATTGCGCTATTTCACGCAACCACAAGCCTCAGATACAAAGGAGTTATATTTGGTCATTTTTGACTGTACCACTTTAGGTTGGCAGATGCTCTGGGGTGCCAAAACATAAAAAACACCCCTAAAGGAACACCATTTAGAAAACTGCACCCCTCAAGGAATATAACAGGGGGTGCGGTGAGCATCTGGACCCCACAGGTGCTTCACAGATTTTCAGAACAATGTGGCGTGAAAAAAGAAAAAAAAAATTTTTACACTAAAACGTTGTTCTAGCCTTCAATTTTTCATTTTCACAAAGGGATAAAAGGAATAAAAACCCAAAAACCGTGTAGCCCAGTTTCTCCCGAGTATGGAAATACCCCACATGTGGACATAAAGTGCAGAGGGGGCGCAGGACAAGCCTCCAAAGGGAAGGGGCGCCAATTGGCTTTTGGAAGCTGAATTTCACTGGAAAGGATTTCAAGGGTCATGTCGCATTTACAAAGCGATCGTGCTGCCAAAACACAAGTGACCCCATTCTGGAAACTACACCCCTCAAGGAATCTAAAAAGGGGTGCACTGAGCATATGGACCCTACTGGTGATGGACACAAATGTGGAACAATGTGACGTTAAAGGGAAAATTTTCATTTTTTCACTTCCACGGCACAAATGTGCCCACCATCAAGGGGTCCATATCCTCATCGCACCCCTTGTTAGGTTCCTAGAGGGGCGTAGTTTCCAGAATGGGGTCACTTTTTGGGGGGTTCCAGTGTTTTGGCTGCACAAGGGCTCTGTAAATGGGACATGGCGTTCATCATCCATTCTGGCCAAATCCAGCCTCCAAAATCCAAATGGCACTCATTCCCTTCAGAGGCTTGCCCTGCACCCACATGGCGCTTTATGTCCATATATGGGGTATTTACGGACTCGGGGGAAATTGCTCTACACATTTTGTGTGTTTTTTTATCTTTTAACTCCTTGTGAAAATGAAAAAATCAAGGCTAGACTAACATTATAGTGTAAAAAATTTAATATTTCATTTTCACGCCACATTGTTCCACATTTGTGCCCATCACCAGTGGGGTCCATATACTCACTACACCCCTTGTTACATTCCTTGTGGGGTGTAGTTTCCATAATGGGGTCACTTGTGGGGGGTTTCAACTGTCTTGGCAACACAGGGGCCTTTTAAATGAAACATGGCCCTCGAAATCCATTCCAGCCAAATCCAGCCTCCAAAAGCCAAATGGCGCTCCTTCCCTTTGGAGGCTTACCCTGCACCCACATGTTGCCTTAAGTCCACATGTGGGGTATTTCCGTACTCAGGGGAAATTGCTCTACACATTTTGTGGTTTTCTTTATCTTTTAACCCCTTGTTAAAATGAAAAAATCAAGACAAGATCAATGATTTAGTATAAAAATTAACATTTTTTTACTCTAAATGTTGGTCTAGCCTTGATTTTTTCCATTTCCACAAGGGGTTAAAAAAGGAAATGAACGCAAAACGTGTAGGGTAATTTCCCCTAAGTACGAAAATACCCCACATGTGGATATAATGTGCCATATGGGCACAGGGCTAGTCACCAAAAGGACAGAGCGCCATTTAGAGGCTGGAATGGAGGATGGAGGCCATGTCGCAATTACAAAGCTCCTGTGCTGCCAGGACAGTGGGAACCCCCCACAAGTGACCCAATTCTGGAAACTACATCCCATAAGGAATCTAACAAGGGGTGCAGTGAGCATATGGACCCCACTGGTGACGGGCACATATGTAGAACATGTGGTGTGAAAATAAAAAATCCCATTTTTTTTCATTTTCATGCACAAATGTGTGCGCCACCAGGGGGCCATATCCCTGATGCCCCCCTTGTTAGATTCCTTATGGGGTGTCGTTTCCAGAATGGGGTAACTTGTGGGGGGTTTCTACTGTCCTGGCAGTACAGAGGCTTTGTAATTGCATCATGGCAAGTCTCTAATGGGAATGGTGGCCATACCTATTTAGCTGGGGAAAAGGGACAATTATTAATTTATTTTGGTGGTATTAGGCCAATTATTAGTTTATAAGGTTGAAAATGACAGGTGTCCATCAAATTCAACCTGTGTTGATCCAGAGGAAGGCAAAAAACCCTCATAAGGCAGACGACAGTAGCCTCATGACTGGGAAAAAATTCCTTCCCGACTCCATAATGGCAATCAGAATAATCCCTGGATCAACGTGACCCCTGAAATAGGAATAAGGGACAGAATTTAGACAATGTAGAACTCCAATGACGTGTGGTACGCCTTGAAGCGATCCAGTATGCAGAGGCCGGGGTGATCAGGACAGGTGTCACACTGGAAAATGGCGTCCTTCCTGATCCCCCTGTTACGCCATACTCTGCACTTCTTCTGGGGTCTCCTGTTTTCCCGTGTGGGGGATGTCACCTGGAAAATGTTGTCCTGGTGCGATAAATCTGTAAGTGTACCCTGAGGTACTCTCACAGAGTTTGTAGAATTTCACGCCATACAGTCATCTCTTAATGGGACGGTACTGGCGGAAAAGACGTGTCTGGGGGGCAGCGTACGCTACGCTACCTCTAGACACGTCACTGGATGATGAGGATGAGGATGAATGGGGGAAAAAAAAGGATCCCCCCATTCATCCTCACTGGCTGTTTCAGTGTCGGAGGCAATAATAGCATATGCGTCCGACGCCGAAAACACCCTGGGGGCCATCTTTATACGGGGACTAGTATATGGGGTATGTAAATGTGTAGTGGTGTAGTGTAAAACTTTAGTCCGTGTAGTGTAATGGTGTATTTTACATGTTTTTTAACATTAAGTATAAAAAAAAGCCTACGCCAAGAAAGGAGTTGGCGATAAATGGCGCACTTATGTGCGGTACTTATAAGCAGACCGTGGCTGTAGGATATAGGAAAAAAACACCCTACGCCAAAAAGGAGGAGTTGCTGATCAGCAGCGCACTTACACGCGATGCTGATCAGCACTCAGTGGCGATAGGGTGCGGAAAAAAAAATAAAAAAAATTGGGAAAAAAAAACAACAACTTCGACCCTATAGCTACTGATATGTGTATTATATACACTTATCAGCCGCTAGGGGGCAGTATAACACAAACTCCGGAAAAAGCCGAAGTTTGACGACGCTGGAGCCGTTGATTGCCGATGGGGACCACCGGAAAAAGACGAAGACGTCGACGAAGACGAGGACGCGATCGGGACCTGGAAGATGCGATCGGGACGCTGGATCAGGTGAGTATGGGTCAATACCTGCTCTGGACACCTCAGCGACCGCCATTGCTTTCCGAGCCTTCGGGTCACCGATGACCTGGAAAGCTGCAGATCGCCGCCATTGGCTGATCTGAATTGATCAGCCAATAGCGGCGATCGTCAGCACGGGAGGGGTTAATCACCCCCCGTGCCGACAAGCAGTGATGGCCTGCTATACATTATAGCAAGCGATCTTCCCCGATCGCTGCGTGTGTACACGTAGCGATCGGGGAAACCGCAGGCGTAAATGTACGCCCGTTTGCATTAAGGCACGGGTTTTGGGGGCGTACACTTACGCCCGCGGTCGTTAAGGGCTTAAAGGGAACCAATCTGCACAATGGTGCTGATATAGTTCCAAGCTTCACCAAATATATTGACTACGCAGCTCCCCTATGACATCAGCATTGTCTTCAGCGGTATGTGTATATGCATAAAAAACATGTTTCATTCTGGCGCACGAGGGCAGCAGATAGGCAAAGCTAGTTATCTTGTTGGAGAGCCGTCCGTGACTAGCAACATCTCTCCATCAGCAGGCTCTGCGGGGTGACGGACCGACAAAGAGGCCACTATGACATTTCATAACATCTATATTATAGAAGTTAACCCTTTCCTGCCGCTGCATAGTAAATCAACGTCGCTGCCAATTAGGCTAATGTTCAAGGTCAATCATTGAGAAGGCTAGTATAAATCTAAGCGCTGCATGTTTCTTGAATTGACAATTGAATGTTGCCTGCTCCAGGATTGGATCAGGTAAAAATCCTTACATCACTGTACCTGTCAATGAAATTTTGTTTATCAATTGGCTTTACCTATAACTCCTTATCCTACCAGTTTGGTTGTTAGATAATTATGAGGTTAAAAATGTGACAGTGTGTAACTGGCGGAATAAGGGCTACTAGTAATTTCCCTATAAACAAAACAATAGAGAGATGAAATAGCCTCATGGGCACCTTGAAACAAAAAGACAAAGGGGGTATGTATCATATGCGCAATAAGTTTTGCACTTGCACACAGGTCCATGTGCAAAAATTATCATTAGGAGCATGGGCCTTTATAAATATTGTGCAATTTATTTTATTTATTTATTTTATAGCTAAAAAAAGAGCGAACAAACTATATCAGGGTCTGACCAGAGTACTGCTGCGCAATTATTTTTGCAAAATCGCACATGATCAATCTGGCTAAAAAAGTAGCTAACATAAAACCATACCCCAACCACGCCACACAAAACAAATGATAAGTACCCCTAAAAATGTTATACTCAGCAGCACCAGGCCATTTTTCTAGTATATACATGATAACTCACATTTTTCTGCATCACTTTCTGCCTTATTGCCCAAATATTTAGATACTGTATATTGTATCTGAATATAAGTGAGTTACATAGAGTTATGATTAGCGATTTATATTGAAAATTGCCACTTGTTAGAGTTACAATGGGAATTCTTACACACAATGAGGCCTGTACGGTACAATACAATAACAGTTCTAGACATACATCATATACCACTTTGAAATGTTTGAAATTCTTACGACATGTGAGAATGGAGATATGCCGCCACCTTTATTCAGAATGCGGATCCTATTCTAAACACCTGTCTACCTCTGAATAATATGCTCACAAAGAAAATGTGCGATGAAAAAAAGATTAGCGCTGAAAAGTTTTAAATATTTAAGCAAAAGGAAATGCTGGGTGCCGAATGCATGCTCTTAATTCATGAGTGGCTGCTTAGAGCTGCAATACCTGTTCTAGGACAAAGCTTCCATTAAGCTGCTCCAATGTCACATAGCACTAAGCATATTACAGGATGACTCTTCATAAAACTCTATAATCTGCTACTGTGGTCCCTAAAATTACAAAATAATTGGTTTTGGGAAGACTAATATAAGTTTAAAATAGTATAACCTGAGACCATAACTCTATGGAAAACTGATAATTGGTGCGGATGCCCTCAAAATGTGAACTTAAGAATAGAGCAAGGAGTTATCTAATACAGATAAAGCAAAGGGCTTACATATAAAAGACAGAACGAGATAGTGGAGGCTACAAATCACTTGCTATATTGAGGAAAGAAACTTCTTCAGGTCACTGTAGAGTATACCAGAAAAATAAAATGAGGCCGTCCTCCCCTGGTTTATAACTAGAGATGAGCGAACTGGGTTCGGGTTCGAGTCGATCCGAACCGAACGTTCGGTATTTAATTAGCTGGGGCTGCTGAACTTGGATAAAGCTCTAAGGTTGTCTAGAAAACATGGATACAGCCAATGACTATATCCATGGTTTCCACATAGCCTTAGGGCTTTATCCAACTTCAGCAGCCACCGCTAATCAAATGCCGAAAGTTCTGGTTCTGATCGATTTGAGCATGCTCTAGGTTTGCTCATCTGTATTTATAACAGATTAGCTCATTCTTGTGTAGAACATGTAGTACTGTACTGTCCTGTAGGGAGGCGCTACTAGACAGCCAGTCAGTGCTTAGTAATACAGGATTTATCAGTGAAACAGTCACAACTTACAGCCAATCACAAGGCTGCAGATCCTCAGGGTCTATGTGTTGAATATGATTTACAATCATAAAGTAAAGACTGCTGTATATTTAAAATATAATAGACTGAGGCCATTGTAAATTGAGAGACCAGAGTGTTTTTTAATATGTTTCCCCTTACCAACTATAGCATAAGTGAAAAAAAATAATAGAAATATATAATAAACATATAACAAGGCCTATAATACAGGTCATATACAAATGGCCTCATGCACAACACAACTAAAGTCCAGTTCATGTGTCCACCTTGGAAACCAAATGTTATTTCTCACTTGGACCTCACAAAAAAAAAATAAAAAATCGATGGAGTCGGAGAGTTATATTCAAAGTTTCCAGTGGTAGAAATCTGGGTGTAACCCTAATAAGATATGGATGTAAAGAAAGCAAATAGCTGAGTACTAAAATTATATCCACTTTAGGTCATGCTAAGATGCCGTACACCATTATGTAATAATCCATTTCTAGGTAATGCTGGAACTTGAATTCCTCAGTGATCTTATATATGGTCTTCTAGATTTTTTTTCCTTTTACTATAAGATTCTTTAAAGCCAATATGATATCGGTTGACTACCTACCATGCTAATGGCACTGCCAAATAGGTATCAATGAAGGCAGTCAGAACAAAGCCTTGTTGCCTGGGTCTGTTATTATTCTTTTAAAAAGGCTTTTTATTTGGACCATGAATAGTGTCAAGGAGTTGGAGCCTATCATTCCCTGGGCCCTAGCACCTCTATGTCTCACTGTGCTGTATGCCAACCCCTTTGTATAATCAGTAAAGTAGATAAAGAGATTACTGTTTAACCAGAATTAAACTTATCACAAAAAAGTGGTGGTGACTATTGACATGGTGTGACAGAGCCCAGTGGTGAACAGGAAGGGGCAAGATTATGGAATGGTAATTAAGTCTTTAGAGGTTCCACTCACCGGCATTCACAAACAGTGTATCACAGAAGGACACAACATACCACCATTTCAGTCCCAAAGGTGCTTCCTAGACAAGCTGCCTCCCACCTACGACCATTGAATGCCCACCCGTGCTCCCTAAAGGTTATCAACCAGGTCTTGAGGAAGCACCAGTGGGGGTGAAACTTCCATAGGTGGGAGGTAACGTGTCTCTGTGTCTAGGCCTGAAATGGTCGTACGCTCGAAGGTAACATGTCTCTGTGTCCTGCTGTGATACACTGTTTGCTAAAAGTTTATGGAACAGTCCAGGGACTTTGGGCTACTTACTTTGTGCCACTGGCCACTACATTATTAACTGACATGTCTATTTTTAATCAGAAGATAAATTGGGTGATCTTCCCCTTTGACCCTATGGCTTTATTCTTTTTTCTAACAACGCTGTTAGAAATGCTGCTCCAGGCTCCATTTTAGGAAAGAATCTTTTTTATTGTATTACTATAAATAAATTGCCCTCATTGCCCCGAATCCTCCATCTGGTTTGTTTATGGAACAATAGGTACTATGGATCTTTTAACCAAGAAACTTACTTGAGGGTGTAATGGCTATGCAATTATTAGTTTATTACATTAGTTTACATAGATCATAGTAATATATATATAACAATTACCACCTAATTGGCGGCAGACAGTCATCACAGGACGTGTGTACCTTGACTTTGATACTAGGTGACTTTAAGTGTGAAAAGGCGAGAAATGAAATGACAAAACACGTGAAATATGTTGTAATATTATTATGATTTATGAGTAACCTTCCATAAGAGTCGGAGACAACATGCCAAGCCTTGAAGAACAGTATACAAACAAAAATATAGGAAAAGTGGAGGTAATGGATAGAAGCATGAATTCAGCTTTTCCCTTAGTTGCTCTGACCAACAGAATAAAGACACCGTTTCAATGGAAATGTCAGCCGCACATCATGACAGCCCTCCTGCTTTCTTCAATTAGAGAATAAACTGTACCTGAATTCTGCTGTCAAGAGCCAGGAGAGCATGCTTAAGACTGAGCTCCATGTCTGCTCTCTCCTATTACCAGAACTGTACCTCTTTCTAAATACAGTGATTTATTGTATAGGTATAGAGCAGGGATTGCTGTAATTGCAATAATTTACTACACTGTGTAAGTGAGCACTGACCTAAGCTGAACCTTAGCTTTTTCTATGCTTACTTACTGTAAATGCAGAAGTCTTGGCTAAAAGGAATGCGTGAATACTAGCCAAAAGATTTGCTACAGCTTAATATAGTACTTTGCATTTGGCAAGACAACTTTAGACTTTTTGCTGTTGCAGTTACAGGTATATTTTCAAGATTTAGCCATAGTAACATGAACGATACATATAAACATACCTTGAGGGCTGATCCATGTGCACCCACCCTGTGTGGCAGAAAACTATGATAAAAAGCCATAAGAATTCCATGTAACATCAGGGAGCTGGGAGAAGGGAATGTCGAGGGACCGCACTGGGTTATGCGAGTGCATTGGGAGGGTGGCCCTTTTGTGGTTAGAGATGCAATGCTACCTCTGAACACAAGAGAGACTGGTAGGGAGCCCTGCCACTAGGAGCAGACCATGTTTTGCTGGGAGGGCCTGGGCCCCCCTGCTGCATGGGCCCCATGGCAGTTGTATGGTCTGCCTCCATGATAACTACACCACTGATCTTGGTACTCTGGAACACTAAAAGAGTTTATTGCTACATCCCTGGTAATCAAGGCCAGTTGGGAGTTAAAGCTAAGATTTGAAATGGGCAAGGGAAGATGAGGGGTCGATGGTGATATCCCAGGTGGGCTAGATTAGTGATGGAACGGATTTGAACAACTCTGTAAGTATACATTCAGACCAACATAAAATAATTAACTGAGCATTAGAATAATCAAAAGAAGAATTTTGTAAGATGAAAATGCAATTAAAATCAGACCAGCCTACCTAAAAGTTAGACCCGGGGCTCTGGCACAATAATGGGCCATAGGGGTTTGGCACAATTTAGAGCTTATCATTGAGCATTATGGCATCTATCTTGGCTCCATGCAAAAAAAAAAAAAGGAATCCAAGTCTGTCGATATCTTGTCTACTTAGATCCCTATACAACATAGAAACATTGACATAAGACGGGGTTCTCGAAAATCCCATCCTTGTCTTAGGGAATTATTAATTGCATATTAATCCCTTGGTGCTCATACATTAGCACCGTGCTCTTGCTAGCTGGCGAACAATTTCAGATGAGATTAAAATGTAAAGCAAGAATGGAGAAGAGCCGTGCAGTCGATTATGTCGGAAGCTAAACATTATGACACTAACATATTAGTAGCCTAATCAAAAGCAGCCTGCCATGGCCACTTGTGTTATAAGCCATATCATAACAAAGACAGATGCTACCGTGGCCCGGAACAGGTTTGTTACTGGTGTCAACAATATAAATAGACACTTGGAAGATTCAGGAAAAAAAATCAATGTGCGTTAGATTTTTCTGATGGAACAAATGAGCTTTTCCAATATGGCTGATGCTTTGCTACTCAGGGATATTTATTTGCTATGCTTGGCTTGTAAAAATATTTCTGCATCTTAATTGATTGCAATCGAATGCGTCACCCATAGACAGGGCAGGCGTACAAGGTTCCATCACAATTTTACACTTTCTCTTAGTTGGATATCTAAAAGACCCCAAAGTAAGTGAAATATCATTACTGAGCACGCTCATTGTTAATTCTCTCACGAAGAGTTTTTTATTTGCTAAGAAAAGTATCAGTATAAAATATTCAGCAATGGGTAAGAATAAATGAATAAAATATAAACGTGATTTCAACTTTATTTATTGCAAAAAACAGGTCCCATAAATCTGTAATATTATCAGTGCTCGCTCCTTTCCATCTGAGATGCTCATTTTGTGTCCTGTGGATGGATCAGTATAATGACATCTTTTTATTGCTTTACCTATATATAAAACCTTTTTCTTATCTAGGCATAGACCTCCCCCTACCCCCATAATATGTCTGTACTTTACTTGTTCAGATACCCATAACTTTTTTTCTTGCTTATGCACAATTGTAACCATAACATTCAAAGTCCACATTCACTATTTCATTTCAGTGTCCCTGTTATGTGAAAAAAGTTTTGTTTGGTCGGGGTCTAGGCGCTCAGCCCCCCAAGATTGTTAGAATGAACCAGAAGTGTGCACAGCTGAGCGATTCTCTCTCCATCTTGCTGCAATCTCTCACTGCAGGAGACGGGCTCCATAGAGTTCATCTCCTGCAGCAAGACAGAGATCACAGCAAGGTATAGAGAGAGGTACTCTCCAGGCTCATTTTAATGATCCAACCCAAACTCATCACAATTGCTGAGATGTTTTTGAGACACGTTGAAAGTTTATTCATGTTATCAAGTGACGGGGACACTTTCAGTCCACATAGCTATATGAGGAATTTTTGAGAGATCGGCCATAGAAATTATCAGCTTTTTGTTTATTTTAACTTTTTTTTATAGGTTAAAGGGGTAGTGCAGCGTTTAAAAATTATTCACTAAATAACACACATTACAAAGTTATAGAACTTTATAATGTGCGTTATGTACTGTAAGTGAATGGCCCCCTTACCTGTGTCCTCCCATCAATCACGGCTGAGCAGCTGATGACGCGGCAGAGGGGGGCCGGCATAAGGGATGGCTGGAGCGGTTCGGCCAGCCTCCCGAAGATGGCAGTCGGGGTCGACAGTAATCTATTATGTATACTGCACCACACTTCCGGTGGTGGGGGGACACGGGGAAAGGGGTCATTCACTTACATAACACGCATTACAAAGTTGTATAACTGTAATATGTGTTATTTAGTGAACAGTTTTTAAACGCTGCACTGCCCCTTTAAATACAAAAAAGTGCCATTGCGCCATTGTTAGAAGTATTGGGCCATTGTTAGAACATTTGAAAAGTGTATGGGTCGTTATGGTAACAGGAATTTAAAATACATCTATGTAGTTTATAGCTGTGTGATGTTTATTTCAGCAAGTAAATTATAAAAGTTTAGTTTATTGTAATTGCTTTTACATTATTATTTTTAATTTGTTATAGTAACCAAAATATGCTTTCACATCTTTATCTTATAACAATAATATTTTATGGCACCTGAGATGGGATATATTAAGTTAAAAAAGTGAATTGTCAGTTCTAGGAGTTGATAACTCAAAAGTTATGTTTGAGTGGAATACCCCTTTAATATTGGCAATGTTAGAAAGATGTCAGAAGAAACAGTGCCTCATAGCTTGCTTTGTATGAGGCTATATGGCGGCAGAATGATCAGATCAACGATCTACGATGCGCAAATTAGCAAGACCATGGATTTAACAAAGGATGAGGGTGGTGGGCTAAGTCCCCCTTCGCGCTTAAAGCCTCAGTATTCCCTTGCAAATGAAACTTTGGCAACACATGCTTGACACTTGATTTTTGCATATAATACAGAGCTAAAAGATTCCCTTTAAATGAATGTATTATCAGCAAATGGCCTTTTGGTATTAGTAAATGGATTTTTTTTAAAACTTTCCATTTCACAAACTATATTTAAAATACTCCTGAAATCTTGCAGTTTTCATTCTTACCACTTAGCCCAAAATTAAGCTGAAACTATTTTTTGTTGGTGAGAACAAAGAGGAGACTGCTGGAAAGTGCAGCACTACAGTAAAAGATGACACCAGCATACAGATAATCATTGCTCTGCCTCCCCTTTCCTATAAATTGACAATTACACAGGTCACAGAGCATGATTAGAAACCTGTCCCATACAAAGGATCAAAGAATAGGGTCTGGACATGTACATTGTGCCTATGTACCTAAGGCTCGCTGTAAAACATATATTGTAACATAAATGTTAGAAATAGCCCAGCAAAGATGGCTATCCTATAATATTGCTAACAATAAAAAAATAGAATCAGATAATAGAATCAGATTAGAAAACCAGAACATGTTTCAATGTCTGGCTCTAATCAGTAAAAACGAATCTAGGCAACACATTCACTGCAAGATTAAAGTACTGTATTGTGGAGATTTGATTTAAAGCAATTTGTTAATATTATATGTGCAGTACATTGTATATGTGGGTATGCACAGAACGCTGCCCCACACTGTGACAGTTATAGGCTATGTTCACACAATGTTTTTTCCTCTCCGTTTAAAATAACGTCAGTCATTTCTCTGTTTGACTGCCTGTCACTGCAATGACAGCAGTTGGTAAATTATTCTAGTTTGGGTTTACCAACTGGCCTTTGGGTGTGTCTTTAATTGAAAATTCCATTGAATTTAATAGTGAAAAAAAAAATAATAATAGCATCCGCTGTTTGCAATAGACATCTGAAAATAATTGACATGATCATTATTTTGACGTCTGCACAGACAATTTGACAAAGGCTTGACAGGCTTGACAAAGACTCTGCTGGGTCGAAACGTTGCTATGGTGTATGTTGCCTGAATAAACTTCCACCACTTCTTCACTATCGGATGCTGTCGGAACAATTCTTCTATAATGTTACATGGTATCTAACTGTGATTGGAGACAACTTCTTCTACAACGTAAGAGGCATTCTTTACTAACTCAGGTGCTGTTGGACTCTCTGCTGTATGGTCTGCACAGACAACGTCTGCTATTTTATACACTGTGTGCATAGGACGTCCACCATTCCATTGACTTCAATGCATTGCACTGAAGTCAATTACATTGCAGCAATAACGGACGTCTTTTTAAATAGAAAAGGGAGGTGCCTTTTCATTTTTTTACGTTGAGTGACTATAGCCAAATAGTGAAAAACAACAAACATGGATACCTTTACATATGCAGTAAAGCCATTCAGAAACTTAACCCCTAATTTCATCCCTTTAACGTATCTAGCACTATAAGGACTAATGTGCATTTGCTATAGAACAGCCAAAGTTCCCGTCTCTTTATCTCATACAACCAGTTAACCACTTTATGAAATGTTTATTGAGAGACATAAAGGATGATGAGTCTAAAAATATGATGGGCTATTATCACAACAGTAATTCTAACATTTCCTCCCTAATTCAGCATTCTGTTTTTATGTATCGGATGTGTTGTGCCGTATCCTGGGTAAATTCAACACTGGCAGATGCTGCCAAGACTAACATAACTCTGATAGTAATCATATTAATAACCATAAAACCAAGCCAGAAGAAAAGCTAACATTTTCATTACAAATAACAAGTGCTCTGATGCTAAACAGTTGTGGACAAATCATGCTGGAAACGCAGAGAAGCTTTTTTTCCTTTGTAATCTCTAGTGAGAGCATATAACACATCTGCATTGTCCCTGTTCTCAGGATCTACACATTCTAGTGCCATGGAAATCTGCAAGCAAACTCTAAAAGAGCACCATGAGGTATTGTAAATATAAGGAAGAAACCTCTACGACCAGACTGTATCAAACAACTTTTTATTTTATATCTTATTTATTTTTTTCTTTTTACCATTTTATAGCAATAAAAGTAAAAATAAGCAAATTAAGGGGAAGTCCAGCCAGACGCCTTTTTTAAGCAAGTGCTGGGGAGGGGAGGATAAAAAACATAACATGCTCTTACCTCTCCTGCTCCAGCGCTGGTGGCTGCTTACTGCCGATCTGGTCCCCGTCTGCTTCCTTGTCTGAGAGGGGACCTGGGTTACGACTAGGGATGAGCGAACCGGGTTTGGGTTCGAGTCCTTCCGAACCGGAACGATCAGCATTTGATTAGCTGGGGCTGCTGAAGTTGGATAAAGCCCTAAGGTTGTCTGGAAAACATGGATACAGCCAATGACTATATCCATGATTTCCACATAGCCTTAGGGCTTTATCCAACTTCAGCAGCCACCGCTAATAAAATGTCGAAAGTTCAGGTTCGGATGGACTCGAGCATGCTCGAGGTTCGCTTATCTCTAGTCACGACGTTTGAGGTCCACTCAGCCAGTCAGCAGCCGTAATGGGGTTCTGCCTCGGCCGCCGACTGGCTGATCGGACCTCACACGTCGCAACCCGGTTCCTTGCTCAGACAAGGAAGCAGACGGGGCCCAGATCAGCAGTAAGCAGCCAAGAGCGCTGGAGCAGGAGAGGTAAGAGAATGTTATTTCTGTTATCCTCTCCCTCCCCAGCATTTGCGAAAAAAAATGGGTCTGGCCTGACTTCCCCTTTAATTGCTTATTTTTACTATTATTGCTATATTATTTACTATTATTGCCGGCCGGATTCACTATGAGGCATACGTCTCTCAGTGAATCCATCTGTGAGAGACGGAACATTTAGGGGGCTTCATAAATCCCCCCCTAAATGTGCTGAGTGCATTAACACTTCACAGCTATATGTTTTGCTCGGATATCCTAAAGCTCCAAAGATCAGCATAGGGCCAGTTACTGAGGATTTATGACAAACTTGGCTTTCTGTAAAGTGTTAGGGTAAGGCTGGGTTCACACTATGTTTTTGTAATCCATTTTTTTAATCGGATGGAAAAACATATGCATTTCTGTGCATCCGTTTGGATCCCTTTTTCCATTGATTTCCATTATTAAAAATAAAAAATAAAAAAAAAGGATCAAAATGGATCCTTTTTTTAAGACACAAAAAAATTTGTTTGACTACGTTTTTGACCCATTTTGATCCGTTTTTCTTTTTTATAATGGAAGTCAATGGAAAAATGGATGAAAAAGGATAAACAGACTTGCATAAGTTTTTCCATCTGTTTTTTCAAAATTTTCTTTGCAAAAACTAATGGAAAAAAAAACGGATTGCAAAAACATAGTGTGAACCCAGCCTAAGGTACGCCAGGGCTGCAGTACAATATCTTAATTCACCAGGGATAAAGATGAGGCTGGCTATATTTGTATTATATTGGGACAACCACACTGCTGTAACTACAACATGTCAAAAGTTTTGTTTTTGTAATGACAGTAAAAGTCAGTTATAACAGTTAAACCAATTGTCACCCAGAGTGAAAGCAAAACATACTATATTATATAGCATAATAGCAGATAATTCAAGTGTTTTCATTTTAGATAGCATTCCACAAGACCAGTATTGATGGTAATGCCCCTTTAAAAGCATGCACACGGCATAGGGACTATTTTTGCAGCTTAGCAGTAACGCAGATGCACTGAAGTAAACAGCGAGCGAGATGTGCACATTGATACAGCCGTTCCGTGAGCTCAGGCAATGGAGACCTCTTTCATGTGCTCATTTCTTTCTGTTAGCGCAGTACCAGGAAGGAGGAATTCATTCACTAGAGGAGAGGATAGTGGGATGCAGACAGATGGGCTCATTTAAGCAGAATCGACATTTTCACAGGTAACTGCTTTCTCCTGGAGGAGATAGATGAGACCCAATGGGCCGTCTCTTCGCTGCTTTGCCTAATTTTGCCTGACACTTTGACCATTTCACGAGCCTGCATAAAGCACTGTTGGCCAACTATCAGAAAGAAATGATTAGACCAAATGCTCATTGTAGCCCTCTGAGGAGGGAGACAATATATCCCATGTAAAGGAAATCACCTTTTGGTGGCTTCGCCTGCTTTATGATTGGAGCCACATCTGCTCTCCGCAGCTCCACTGCCTTGGAACACCTCCATTATCCCAGGAGCTGCCGGAGTTTTCTACATGAATGTGATGCTGATGAACACATGGCTGGTAAGGAACAGGTCAACTGGCTAATAACACAAAAATGAACAATAACAATACAAAATGAACAATTAAGATGTTCTCTAGTATACCCACATGTACATAGGCAGAACAGACCTACATTCATTTCTTAGAGATTTATGTTGTGCCTATTCCTCTGGCATAGCTCCCATTCACACTACTATACTAGGGCGCCACCCACACACAATGTACAGAGTTGGGGCTTCTGGGTCCTGTCTATTGTCAACATCTAGGCCCCACAGATGTGGGTGTTAGTATGTATGGTACAGCTACAGGTGGTCTATCCTGAATAGATGGCTTATCCTTTTTTAAATTAGCTTGACTGTGTGCATACATAAAGAGTAGTACAATGTCTGGCCAATATATACAGTAACATATATGATGTTTTATTAGTATTCCCCTTTACAAGCTCTTCCTATAACTTTCTGTTGTCCATAAGGTGGTGGGTGGAAACTTATTTCAATGATATCTCCCTTTCACTGCTGTATCCGCTTTATTGCTACAGTACACCCTCAGAAGCAGCAACAGCATAGAGGACATTATAGAGCATTATTTAGCAGTGTAAGCTGGGAATCAAGCACTGAATGAGATGTAATACTCACAGTTAGAGATAAGCGAACCTGCTGGATTTCTGGTTCGTACGAACTAGAAATCTCGGCATCTGACTCACGCTGTCTGCCGGCTCCGTGCAGCGGGTGGATACAGCGTAAGGAACGCCTAGAAAACTGGGATACAGCCTATGCCATTCGAACGAACCAGAAATCCGGCAGGTTCGCTCATCTCTACTCACAGTACGTTTTTGTGTAGTCCACCATTATTCATAGTTTTTACCAAGTGCACAATTGTGTGGAATGTGCAATCTTGGATAGAGACAAGAGTTGGGGAAGCAGGGTTTCCTTTTTTTCATAAGCCTTACTCTATGTTACTATGTCACTATTTAATAATTCATTACTCATCGGAAAATTCCTATAGGCTTGGCCTTTGCACACTGTTGTAATGTGTAATGTGTCCAAAATTCTTGAAGGTAGATTGTCACAGGGTTCTATGGTGTTTAAAAAAAATTTGTGTTCCAGTCATATAAATGGTCACCTACAGTACTGCTTTAGACCCCAACATAACACTGTCACTCACTGCCAGCAATAAATTATATCCATGGGATCTAGTCGTACTGTAAGTTTTAATGATCAAAACCAAATGTATGTAGACTATGTTTAGAATAACCCTAAAATACCCTAATAATAAGGGGGAATTAAAATTATTTAAAAAAAAGATATCATTACTTATATAACACAGCGTGCGCTAGGTCGCCGTAACAGCACACCAGTTTATAATATTCCTTTTGAGGGGAATTCACAGTTTGCATTACTGTGGAATTTGTGACAATCAGAATGAACGTTCTTCTCGGAGTTTGGAAAAGGTCAGAGATCAATCCTTCAGCAGCAGGCAGACATCTCCGTGCAGAATGAATTGTGCCTTTAATCAATTCAAAGGAATGACACACGGAATATTCGGAGCCAGTTAATTGGGCATTTTAGATCTGGGGAGAGATGGCTGGCACAGTTCATTTATTTTACTATATAATGTAGGTACAATTACAAAGTCCTAAATGTGGTCCCTTGAGTAAAGAGACAGAATTTGTGATTCTTCTATTAATAAAACATGTTTGGGCAAAGACTGAAATAAATTACAGACATCAATTACAGGTACTGTATAGGCTGGTAATAGTCATAGTCATATATAACTGTAATAAAACACACAGAAAAAGCACATGGCCATAAAGCTGCTCTCATTTATAGAGGTTTTCTGATTAATCACTTTTCTGACATATCTACAGAACTAATGGTTATTAATATCAAGAACAGGGATAACAGGGCCCACATTTGTGATTACTTTATATTAAAGGGGTCATCCCATAAATATATATATATATTTCTAAACTAGATCAATTCTTTACTTGGACAGCCTCCTCGTGTCTCTACTGTCAGTGGTCGCACATGTGCAGTACACACAGGAAGTGCATGTCTTCTGAGAGGGAAGTACAGCAGAGCACAATAACAAGTACTGATTAACAGCAATATATATAGGTGTGATTTTTAAAAACAATATAAAATTAGCCATGTTTTTATAGGCCTGGACAACCTCTTTAGTCTTTAGACAGTTGTTGGCATCAGGGATGGATTTTGCAGAAGTCTTTTCTGGCTTTAGGTGATACGTTGAGGGCCCAGCTGCTAGATATACTGATCTGTTAGTTCCTGTTGCCATGCTCTGTCTAGTCTTTCTATGTGTGATTTTCTGCTGCACTACAGAGTTCAGCCTTTTACATTTTGGCTCCTTATTTTCTATTACTTTCTCAGTTAGTGTTGTCCATGCTTGCTACTACTCCCTATTCCTTACATCTACTGTGAGTTTTTATTCGTTTTTGATACTGACATTTAATAAAATCTTGTATGACTTCTTTGGCAACTGCTGCTGGGTCCCACTATTCTGCCCTATCATAAGTCCTGAGGGTATCTGAACACTGGGAGACATTGTTCAGAGATAGGAAAGACAAACGCTAAAGTTGATGGCTGGTTCAGCAGTCTAGTGACCTATCAGTGTCATTGCACTCTTGTTCTCCAATCAATTCCCTTAACCTAACTTTACCTAAAGAAGCTTAGTATAGGGCCTTGTACTGACAATCAGTAAACTGACAGTATACTGCAGATTGAATGTTGTAGGGATATAAAAATTACACAGCAATTAATACAGTATGTAGCATACAAAATAGTGACGAGTGTAGCAATTTCCAATGATTTACAAAAGGGTATCAGTGATAAAGTCAGACAGTTCATGATGCCGTGGCTAGAACTAAATGGGGTTTTTATGCTAAGTAGTGAACCCAGATCATCATCATTCTGTAATGTTGGACCAAAAAGCAGATATATTTTATAAAGCAATTAAAAATATAGGAAAAATGAATTCTGAATTAGAGTCTGACACTCTGATGCCAACACCCAGGACCATTTACAGACATAATCAATTGCAGCACACAAAACAGTGACCAGCAATATACATTGATTTACAGTAGACTACCAGATAACATCAGACAGGTCATGATACTATGGCTGGAACAAAGCGGGCGCTTTATGCTTATTGGTGGACACAGATCATAATCATTCTGAAAAGTTGGACCAAAAAGCAGATATATTTTATAAAGCAATTAAAACACGGAGAAAAAATTTAATTCCGAATTCCAGTCTGACACTCTGATGCCAACACCCAGGACCATTTACAGACATAATCAATTGTGATACAACCCTACAATTTGCTCCATGCCCAAGGACATTTAGCAGAAGGTGCATAAAGCGGCTAAATTTAGTGAGCTGAACGAGAACCAGCTGTATACATATGTAAAGAAATAATCCCGATGCCAGTGACCTCCGCTGTCCGGACCCTCTGTTCACATTAACTTCCAAAATGTGAGCTAAAAGTCTGAACGGCTGAATATCTAAGCAGGCAACTCTCCAGGTACTAATGCTGGCCAAGTATAGGCTCTTTAAGAGATTCAATGAAGGAAGGACAAACTGACCTTCAAGGATGCTCAGCATCTAACTGATTGCCGACAGGAGGGAACTAATTAGAAGATTAAACACTTGTATTTAAGCCAGGCTTCAGATGCAGCGCTGCAACTTTCAAAGCAAGCGACAGGAACTCTTCTTTTTATTAAACAACAGTTAGGAAAAAAAATGTTCAAAGCAAGAGTTAATTAATTCCAGCCTTCAGTAAATGAGGATTCACATCATTCCGTCGACACATGCGAAGGGAACGGAAAAAAACTGTTTAAATATCAGAGACACGGGCCTCAAAGATGTCTAGGGGCACATTCCCTTCACTCCCAAAGACGTCACTGCAAGACACTGCCACCGAAAGGATACTTCCCTGGCGGCCCCCACTTATCAATTTGTCAGGGGATGAGTGACAATTAATGCAGATTTTTTTTTCCATTTAAGCTTTCATTAGAAAACTGCAAGAATCATAAAAGTGCATGCTGAATAATTATTTGCTTGGCGGTGTGTAAATATTTGTTCTAGATCCCATGAGAAAATTCAGTAGCAAAATAAATAAATACACAGCATTAAAGCATTCCCGCCCACAAGTATAATCAGTTACACCAGAGGAAAAAAAAATGCTCCTTATTAAAGAGGTTGCCCACTTAGGCAATGCCAATGAAAAACTGATCACGGAGGGTCCCGCTGCTGGGACCCCTTCAAGTCAGCTGTAATCTGTAATTGAATGATGTGGACCAATTTAGAATTTTTATTACCTTGGGGAGGAGAAAGTATGGGAAGTATATTAATCCAACATCACAGGGGGAAAAAATACTGCAGGTGTGTTTTTTTTTTTCTTTTAAACCCCTACCATCACAAGAATAAGCCACAGGGTTATTTAATTTTTTCCTATTTCAAGTGATTAACAGTTGAGCTACATTAATAGGGCCTAGCCACAACACAGTGAACAAAGCCAGCTGCATTTAGGGGAGGTGGTTATCCTCAAATGTCTATTCTGTCTACAGCACAGTCCTCGGGACGCTAGTTTAAAGTGACAATCAAACTACTTGTACCTTCGGATAGCTGCTTTTAATCCAAGATCTGTCCTGGGGTCCGTTCGGAAGGTGATGCAGTTATTGTCCTAGAAAACATTTTTTAAACTTGCAGCCCCGTGCCCGAAGGGTAAATCTGTGCCCTAACTTCTCACCACCCCTCCTTCCCTCCTCCCCACCCTCTTCATCATTAGGAATGCCCCTGGAACATTTACTCCTGTCTGAACATTGCACAGGAGCCTTAACGATTCAGCCCATGTTCAGTATTCACACAGGTGGGGAATAGAAGGTAATCTGCCTGGAGCATTCCTAATGATGAGGAGGGCGGGAAGCAGGAACAGAGAGGTTGTTCCAGCCTAATGCATACACAATCTAGACCGCGGCCGTTGGGCATGGGGCTGCCAGTTTAAAAGTTGTTTTTTAGGACAATAACTGCCGAACGGACCCCAGGACAGAACTTGGATTAAAAGCAGCTATCTGAAGGTACAAGTGGTTTGGGGGGGGGGGGGGGGTCAGATTGTGGGTACAGAGTCACTTTAATGCTTACCAGGTTGTCTATATTTGGTGTGTAAGCTTATGTCCAACACTACGGAATCCCAGTGAATCACCCACCGTGAATTCCGCAGCTCCCCCCTGCTCGCATCTTTGCTGGTCCGATAGGCTTCATTCTGTGGTTTGGCATATTCTACCTTACACCCAAAGAATGAACACGCTCATTCTTCGGGTGGACGTCAGAATCTGCCAAAGCACAGAATGCAGCCTATAGGACCAGCAGAGATGCGCACGGCCGCGAGCTGAGGAATTCATGGCGGTTGATCCGCCAGGATTCCATAGTGTGGACATACGCAAAGAGTACTTCACACTGAAAACAGGCAGAAATTCCAAGCGGAAGCCCCACAGCGGATGCCGCTCAGAATACTGCCTGCCTCAGTGTCTCAATGTGATGTATACCGCACCTCCGCTCTCTGCTCAAAGAACTGACATGTCAATTCTGTTAGCGGAGAGCAGCAGCGCGCAAAACATAACATTGAGACACTGAGGCAGGCGGGATTCTGAGTCCACTGTGGGGCTTCCACTGGGAATTTCCGCCTTTTTTCCTCAGTGTGAACATACCTTAAGGCTGGAAACACAAACCTCCGCTGCACCTATAGCATCATTAATAAGATTGCTTTTGATGTATTCTGTGTAGCCATTTATAATATATGAGTTGGTAACTAGAAGTGTTGAGCAGACTTGTCAAACTGTTTGGGTTGGGCAATGTTCTCTGAACGCTCTGCATTTGACTTCCAGTGTCCGGAGAAGTTGGATGTCGCCCTGGGGAGACCTGAAAAACATGAATACAGCCATAGGGTGGCATCCATGTTCTCCTGGCAGCCCTAGGGCAGCATCCATCTTCTCCAGACGCTAGGATTCAAATAGCAAGCATTCACGTTTGGAGAACGTTGCGGAACCCGAATATTTCCCGAACAAGTCTACTCAAAACTAGTGACTAGACCTCATGAATGCAGACCTCCAAGTAGAGGACACTTCCTCCATGTGAGGACAATCCTGAATACAACCCCCACTGCTTTGATTGCCAGCATTCAGATGTACTCCATGTACTCGACTGGGAGTAGACTTCCAACAAATGTTAAATCCTCTTGCAGCTGCACCACTGAAGGGAAAATGAAGCCTTAAATGCTGTCCATTGATGTCAGTGTGTCATCTAATAACATATTTAGAAGAGAAATAATCTTTAGCTGTAGCAAAAGAAGAGGTCAAGGGTCCAACCCTGAAATGCATTCTCCGCACACACCTTGAAAAATAGAGCAGGTTATTGATTTACATCTTACTTTGGACATCATTATTAGCAACACCAAAGAAAATCTCTATTTATGTTTCTATTCACTACTACATATCTAAGTATCTAAGCATGGACCTGCTCTATTATAAAACTATTCTGGATTTATAATATTAGAAGCCCTTTCCCTTTGGCTTATCAATTAAAGAAACAACTTAAAGACTATTTAACAGTGTATGTCAGCCACCTGAGTGCTTTCTACGATGTGCTTTCTACGATGCCAGCCTCAAATGCCATCTGAAAAAAATCATTCTATGTAAGGAAACCTGTCAGACCAGACAAGGTATCTGTTAGCAGCATGTTGTAGACCAGATTCCCTTTAAAGTGACACTGTCAATCCCTTTTTGACACCATTGATGTCATGAAGGGGTGCGCCTAGGGTGGTCATGTGGGTGGGGCTAAGTGGCACTGAAGATGTGAAGCCCCGCCCAGGTAGATGATAAAAGATCACTTTTTACTAGAACAAGCACCATGACGTATGATATAAAATAAGGTATGAAAACTGCTAAATTTACCCTTTATACCTGTGTACAGTTGTCATAATGCAAAAAGGGGGTGACACTGTCACTTTAACTCCTGGGCAGGCTGAGGCTCAACTTCCTTCTGCCTGTGACTTTGAAGCCTGTATGTCAAATGTAGTAAGTTACATTGTGACAACAATATAATAATGATACAAGCTGAACAAACAAGTAAAAAAAAATCCACTATAGACAAACAAACATACATTATAAATATACCCCAATATAAACCATTCGAGTACACTGGAATTCTAGGGAAATGCTCTGTCATGCTTTCACACAGCTTGATGAAAAGGATTCTTAACTTGCCAAGTCATATCGTTTTGTCAAGCAAATTAAACTATTTCACATGATAAATGTCTTGTGTGCAGCATGAATGCAACAATGCTGTCACTGTAATAATATATAGTGGCTTTATATGTCATGGAGGCAGTGATAGGTAGGCCTTAACTGTAAAGAACAAGAAAACAAGATCTATATAAATCTAAACATCTTAAAAAAAAAAAAAAAAAAAAAAGTTACAATATTTTCAAGTTAGATTGGGTTCACATTAAGACTGCGCCTTCCAAAGCGAGTATACATCAGTATCCTGTCAGAATGGGGTACTAGAGTACAGCACTGAACGTGGACAGGCACAGGCCCCATAAAATGGGGTTTGCTGGGATTTCGGGTCTGAATACAACTACATATCCTCTAACAATGTTCAGGCCAATAATGCCTATGGACCTCGTCCATGCCTGGCAGAATGCTGGCCTATACCACGGTTGTGTGAATGAAGCCCTATACAGTGGTCTTCCCTGGGTTATTGTAACTTAAAACCACATCAATATTTTTGTGCATGAGACTGAGTGCAAGCAAAGCCAATCATAAAGAGCTAAGTATATTGTACTGCTATCCACCTGTATATTTAGTGCATTGCTTTACGACATGTACTGCATTGCTATCTAGCTTTACCACATGTACTGCATTACTATCTACCTTTACCAGGTATCGTCACTGTATTTACCTTTACTACATGTACTGTACTGCCATCTATCTGTACTGTATTTACTGCAGTGCCAGTAATCCACTTCTATTATACTGCTCTCTACACGTTCTGTACTATCTATACTATATATACTGTACTGTAATGCTATCTATTCTATACTGCTCCCTGCATTTTGAGTACGTCTCCTTAGCTGTACTATATGTACTATGCTGCTATCCACCCGTATCAACGTAAGCTGCTCTTTTGGACCCCAGGTAAGTGAGGCTCCATGTTATAATACTGTTCACTGTGTACTGTACGGAACCTTGAGGAATCTCCCGACCCCATCACAGAAAGGGATTCCCTACCAGCTCTTTGTGACTTTATTGTATAAGGAACTTGCTTTATCAGCATTAGCTTTCTCTAGCTTTTATTTTTTATTTTTTTGCTTTTTCAAGGCCTTAGACCCAATTACTAGCTTTTTTTAACTGTATTGTGATTTTTTTTTTTACAATACAAGAAAGAAAAAAACAAACAAATGTACAATGAAAGAGCATATGAGATGCATTGAATAGGTGATATCAAAAATAACATTCAGAGTCAATAACTAGTAACTATGCCACGGATGTAAATATACAAAGACAAGACAGAAGACACAAAAGGGAAGGATGCAAGAGAAATCTGTGGTCAACTAAGACTGCCTATCACGGGAGATCCTAGCGTTAGAAGATTCCTTCTCTGCCCAATAAACATCCCAAAGGTTCCAGATCTGTTTAAGGTGATCTAGCCTGTTGTTAAGCATAGCTGTTATCTGCTCCATATTCCGCACATCCAGTATACATGCAAAGAGGTCGTTCCTAGTAGGAGCAACCGCTCTCCTTCAGAACCTAGCCACCAGACATCGAGCAGCTGAGAGGATATGAAATAGCAGTTTCATGGATTTACGCCTCAGTTTAATGGAAGGTACATTAAAAAGGTAGAATACAGGATCCAATAGAACCTGCAAGCCTGTGACTTTCTTAAGCAAGTAACTCACTATCAACCAATGGGCAACTATTAGGGGACAAAACCAATAAATATACTGAAGCGGTCCTACCCTACCCCCCATCCCACGCCCGGGACCTCCAACACACATTAGAGAACCAATTACTAGCTTAGGGCCCTTTTACATGGGTCGATTATTGGCAATAGGGTTCTCCAAGTTATTTTGAAATGCCTTTAATAAACTGGTTGCTATATACTTAATATGTGTCCCTGAACACGGGATGTCACAGTGACACCCCGATCTGGGCCCAACTGTTATTGGGGAGGAGGTCTCTCCCCGAACACACTGATGTCTCACCCCCTCCTGTGTAATCAGTACCCCCCTGCGCGCTCCTCCTATGTCACTTGTACTCAGTATCTCCAAGTAACACCCCCACCACCATTGCTCCTCCGGTGTAATCACATGTAATGACTACCACTGCACGACTCCCCCACTCCTCCTGTATAATCGTCAAACTCCCCTTCACCCTATCCAGTGTTACCCTCCAATACAGGTGGAATTACAGGGGATTACACCGTAGGAGCGGATGGTGGTAGGGCGTATGGCAGTTAGGCAGGTGTAATGATTATACAGGAGAGGGGTGGAGGGGATGAGTAAATATACCAGAGGAGCAGGGGTATTGATTATGCCAAGAAGGGGGGGGGGAATCGGTGTGTTTAGGAAAAGGCCACCTCTCCACTAACTGTTAGGCCCACCCCAGATCAGGACATCCTGTGTTCGGGGAGGGCCATGCTGCAAGCCATTTGGAAAGCTCTGAACGCTTGCCATGGAGACACCTAGCCAGAGGCCGTCGATTATGTCAATGACTAATGCTGAAATATTAAGTACATAGCAAGACCAGTTTATTAAAGGTAAGTCAAAATCACTTGGAAAACCACTTTGATGAGCATTCCTAGGAATGTGTATTCACCTCATAAACAACCTACTTGTAAGCTGATTTGATTTTTTGTAGGCCTGGCAAAATTATTTTTATTGGCTGCACATACAGTATCTCTGTCTAAAGAGGAGATATGTGGCCAATAACAATGTATTTGAATCAGTTTACACATACAGTAGAGACGCTGACACTGCTGCAGATCCACCCATCTGGGCACTTGTGGCTATGCCGACTTGGGACACTCATTGACTGTATGTAGTTGTCTCATCCAGACAGGTGCAAACAAATCAAGGGGAAGAAAAGACAACGGCACTCACCAGAGCTTTAGTCAACCACAGATGTTTTATTTCAGGGATCAATAGAGAAAGCATAGCAGGTGCGTTACACTAGTTCTAGCTCTCACTTGAGAAATACAACTGCTATGCTTTATGTATGGATCCCTGAAATAAAGCATCTGTGGTTGACCAAAGCTCTGGTGAGTGCCGCTCTCATTCCTTCTCCTTGATGACAATATATTTGAATGTTTGCATGAACAATACAGCAATTGTTTGTGTGTAAATTGAATGTGCATTGTAAAAGCTACAGTATGTACAAGTGAGCACCGATCCCACTTACGGACACTTGTTTGCAGCCATACACGGCCTGATATGCAGACCCTTATGAGCTTTAGTGTTTTTGATATACACTGTACATCCTCACTAAAATTAGCAAGGTAGTATACAATAACAATAAAACACTGACAAGTAAAGTGGATTGCATTGATTATGTTCTGACAGTGGCATCTGCCAGTGCGGTGGAATATACAAAGCAGCAAATTAAGCAACTTTGACAAGGGACAAATTGTTAAGGCTAGATGACTAGAGGCCCTATTACACAGACTGGTGCTGTGCTACAAGTGAGCACCGATCAGTATGATCAGCGTTCCTTTGCAGAGCCATTGGTTGTGCGGCCGATCAGCATGATCGATCACTGGATCGTTCACATAACTTTTAAATTCATGGTGATGATTTAAATGGCTGCATAACATAACCATACTGTATAATAATGGGGTTTTTCTTCTTGAATATTTCCAGCTGCTAGTTACATAATGACTTTATCATTTCATGGTAATTTGACACATTATATGCTATGTTTATACATACATAATTGCAATATACTATCCCAGGGGTATGTTTGGTGTCAGCTTTTTCTTAATTCCATAAAATTACACCTAAGAAATCAAAGCTTATGCTGGATTTGTCATAACAAATGCGATATACATTGAAGTCTTTAAATAGGATGAATTCTCTTAACACAAAAAAAAAAGTTATACAAATATAAGAAAGATGTAATAATCAGATACACAAAATCATCAACAATGCCATAGGATGATAGTTTTGATTATGTCAATATTAACATATTTTGTTTAATGTAGAAGGAAACAGCATAGAGTACTGATAACTCATGCCGAAAGGTTTAAAGTTTTTAGTTTTTTCTTATTTATTCTAGACTGGGGTCAACTCTGCATATTATTTCCCAAAATACATGAACTTTTCTATTTGCAGGTCTTTGCTTTGTCTGCAGTAACTACTTCCAATAAATGAGCCCATAACTCTGACATGTTGTCACATCCCTGATGTTATTATTCTAATGTCGGAAATGTCAGTATTTCCCCATTTGTCAAGGAGAAAAGTTAATTTTCTCCATGATAAAAGTAATAATTAACAACAGCATTGTGAATGATGTCATAAATATTGCAAAAAAATTACAACATATTACAATAGACAGGAGATGACTAAGCAACACTTTAAGGAGCTTATTAGAACCGCAGGTCAACATAAAAATACATATTTAGGGATCATATAACTGGACCAAACCATTAACATGCTTTAAATGGCACTAAAAGCTGATCCTATTTGAAGGACCTCTCTAAACAGATTGTTCTTGGCGAAGCACCAGACTTATTTAATAGCTCATTCTAAGCTGAATGGCTCTTTCCATTAACATGAGGACCATCGCGTTGAGTGCTGATGGAGTCAATATGATGAAAAGGGATATGGGATACATTATGGATTAATTAACACAGACAACAGATTTGTTTTTCAGTGCACATTACATTTATTATATGGAATGGGACATGTTCAGACTAAGGTTATAATCTATTAGAAAAGTAAATTTAAAAAATCTAATGTTTTCTAACATTTTCTAACATTAGCTGAAACATATAAAACCTAAAATAATGTGCCTGAATTGTAAACTGAATTGTAAGAGACTGAATTATTGAATTGTGATTAGGTATAAAACATGACTGAATTTTGAAACTAATAATGTGCTACATTAAAAAGACCCTGTCTGTAGGTTTATGTTGTCCTATCTAAGGGTAGCATATACTAATGACAGAGAAGCTGAAGAGAATGATGTATCACTTACACTGTTTGGTGTAGCTGATTTGGAGACAACCTCCTGAATAACAACCGCTCTAAGAATGGCAAACTAGTCCTCTCCATTATGTGCATGTGCTCAATAGTCCTGGATATTTGTGAGCACCAGCACACTCTGCCTACCAGCTACTTATTGGCAGTTGGCCATCTATTCTGTATGTAAGCAGACAAAAGTCAATAAACATCTGGAGGGTGGAGGAAGTGGCGCAGCACAAAGCCAATTCTCCTCCATATAAGGAGAACGGCTGACCAGAATAATGTAAGTAATACACCAATCTGTTCATCATTTCTGCCACTACGTTATGCTGAACTTATTTAAAGGGGTTATCCAGTGCTACAAAAACATGGCCATTTCCTTCCAGAGACAGCCCCACTCTTGTCTCCAGCTTGGGCGGGGTTTTGCTGCTCGGTTCCATTGAAGTGAATAGAGCTTAATTGCAAACCGCACCTGAACTGGAGGCAAGAGTTGTGTTGTCTCTGAAAGAAAGTGGCCATGTTTTTGTAGCACTGGATAACCCCTTTAAGACATCATAAATCTCCAAACTGTGCATGGACTGATGTTATTCCATAGACTTTAATGTAGCACATTATTAGAAAAAATACATCCATGTTTTATACCTATTTTATTGGCAATACTAGCAATACTGTTAAAACATGTGAATGCCTATTCTGACATGTTTCGTCAGCAACTCGATGACTTTCACAAAGAATAATGGCAAACAAATCAAATAGTTAGTATTGCCAATGGTACTTCAAGCAGGGTAGTACATGTCTAAATTTAGACAGTTAGGACGTGCGTATTGCCAAATCAAATTCCTCATTGCAGCACATGGAGAGTGCAGATACCCGGATAGGGATCAACCCTTTATACCATGCAACTACCCCTACTATTGACTTGAGACCTAACAAGATGGAAATTGGGAACTGAGAAAGGTATCCAGGACGGCAGCGTGTCTTGAGCTTTATCGCTGCCAGTCCAATATAGGTATTGAACACTAGTATAGCACCTAAGGCCGGGGTATTGCTTCTACTGATTCCGGATCTCAATCAATGTTCCCCCTGTCTAGAGTTTCCCAAGTTCACTTGACTGCAGATGCAACATTTGAATAGACCTACCATTACCCTAGCATACTTTAAAATCACCGACCGAGTATATAATCACTTTTAAATAATAACTTTCTTTTACTATTGTATATAATAAAAGTTAAGTTGTAGCCTCCAGGTAACAACTGGCATACTGGGGTCCTATGCCCCTTAGTACTACAATATTAATGGTGCCTCCTGGATCGGGCTTGGATCTTCTGTATATAACCATACGCTGGTCCTTGGCACAAAAAATGTTGGGGATAGCTGCTCTACAGCATGCAACACAGAGGCTGTGCAAGAAGAGGAGGAGGCGGTGAGCAGCAATAAAGGATGAAGATACTTGGACATGGAAAGAACTTGTAGAAAGGATATTACCAACGGTTCCTACTAAGGTTGAGCAATAAAATGGCTCCCTTTATTGAGAAACCTAAAAGGTGACATGAGTATGGTCTGATCACTGAGCATCTTTTTACTCTTTTATTCTGTATAACTCTTGCTCCGTTATGATATGCTGAATGAATGCAAGTCAATTGACGCTTAAGGTATTTTTTGGGCTATTTTTAATGTAATTGTGCATAAAGGTGCCAACAGAAAATTGAAAAGATATTTATCACTTCTAATCTGAGCAGGTTGATTTCATAAATGGGGTAATCCTTTAATAGAAGCAGTTAAATTGATGTGCATTTTTTCGTTTAGCATCCATAGCAAACATTGCATTACTGGCTCTGGATGTGAAGCTTTCCAGTGAGCCCTTGAGATAAGTGCTTGCAATGTTTATCTGAAATTAAATTTAAAACAAATATTCAAATGTAATTTCATTCACAGCTTATAGAGGGGGAATGGTGCAAAGTGAAAGGATCTGATAGGAGAGTCAATATCTTGCTATGGAGAGTCTATCAAGAGCTATTTCAAGGATGCTACGAAAACTGTGAGTATTCATGCAGGATATGATTCTAAATTAAATTGCTATGTTTATTAAAAATAGAATGGTAGTAAGGAAGACTCCGAAACTGTAGGAGATATCAACACCCATCAGCTACATCACCTACATTCAATGGAACGTGCAAATATGTAGGCAAAGATGGAGCTTCTTGTCAGCACTGTTCTTTCTATTAGCGTGCGTGCATTATGGTTTAGTCTAAGAAAGCAATACCCTGCACAACATATAAAAACAAAAAATAGAGTACCTGTGAGGTACAGCTGTCTGTGTTTTTTGTCAATTATGAACATTGGGTTTCATTTACTAATAATGTGTCAATTTAAAGCCGTTATGCTGTTGTTTGTCTCTCGTTTTTTTTTTGGATCAAATTCATTAATGTGGTGCCCTATGTAAATCCGGAAGGCTTTTCAAAGGACAAAACTAAAACTCAACCATCGACCACACTAGAAGTGGCTGGTTTTTAAAATAGAAAACCCGTACAAAAATGATGGTTTGCTTAATAAATCTGTTGGTTGTTGTTAAGGACACACCCACGACACACTCACTCTGCAGGTTTTTTGACAAAAATGATAGGTTTGTCAGTTGTTGTTTTTTTATTTTTTAATTCAAATGGTGTCCCACACTAGTATATGTGTTCGAACACTGGAAGGACAGGGAAAAATGGACAAAAACTAAACAATTTGCTTCTGGGAACACGCTAGTGAATCAGCCCCATTGTGTATATATAGCCAGAGAGGCAATGGTCCATATAACATCAACAGAACATATTCTGAGTGGCTTCTATAGGAAAGGAATTGGGGTTGGAGAAGGGCAGTGGATTATGGTTTCAAAGGGCTTGTCCCAGGGTAAAAATGTTTCAGGTATGGCTGGTGTAGTGTAATTTACCCATATTATCCTCCTCAATGACTGCTCTGACTCTCTAGGTCCCCCGCTCATCACTGATCAAGGCAGGACACCACTATGGCCAGTTATTGGCTAAGCAGAGCAGTTCCTGTGGTGTTGATGCGTATCAGGAACCAGGAAGAAGAGGTGGTGAGTAGAGACCTGGGGAATCAGAGCAGCAACTGCAGGAGATCAGAAGAGGTGAGTATGACTCCTTTTTATTTTTAAATCACCCAAAGCCATATAAATCTACAATATAAATTGTCGAACATACTACAAGTGCCCAATCTATGGGTCTGTGCCCACAATTTTCTTTCTTTATTCCTACACACAAACTACCCACTAAACATTACAATGTGCATTATCATTTTATTAGGGGTGGGCAGTTAGAGGATTATATTACGCCCCTCTGGGCTTATTTGTAATTGGTACCCCTATGATTCTGACAGACGTAAGTGGTGACAGTGGAGTCCCTTAAAAACTATACCATTTATACAAGCTAGACTAATACAATACACACATTTTTTGAAATGAAGGTTACAAAATTAATGGTGTTTTAATGTAATAAAAAATAAATAAATTGTTCTCATATTAAGACATTGCAGAATGTTTGCATCAAAAATGTCACCAGGCTGCCTACGAAGCAGTTATTTTCGGACTGACAGACAAGGAAGTATCAGGCTTGTTTGGCATGTGGTAATAACAGAAGACAATTTACAACATATTTTATGCACTTGGTTTTTATTGCATTTGCTCCTTCCCTGTATTCGCTTGCACATACGTGAAGCCAACAGCAACCTAGGGACATTGGAGGCATGATATTAATCAGCACTATGCAATGATTAAATTGAAACCAAGTGCATTAACTACCAGAGGCAATAAACAAGAGCATGAAAAATATTCTGCCGTTCAGTTACACCACAAGTATACAAGGTTCAGACACTGATTTATAACTAAATGCTCACAATTTTCAGGCAGCAGACTTAAGAATCCATTTTCATGATTCTATGGAGCCTCAAGAGCCTTTTATATTCCCAGTATCTGGTTGCAAACCACTGGGTCAAATTTTACAACCTTCTCAGCAGGAATTTGTGACATGAAGCCAAATTCTCCATCTGAAATACTCTGAGCATGAAGGAAACTCATATTTTTCAGCTACTGTATTTCTCTGTATTTGTGTTTGGTTATGTGGTGTTTAAAGGCCAATTTGTACGTGGACAGTAGCATGGCTCGACAGATTTCCAAAGGAAAAAGTATATTGCTTTTGTATTGTAATAGCGATATTGCTTTGAAAAAAAACAGCCGCTCTCATTTTTTTTTTACTAACTGGAAGTCCAACCTTTCTCTGGTAATATGCAAGTAAAGTTTAGAGAACCAAGACTGTGCTTATGTAAATTGTGAATTTTTACTCTTCAGATATTTTTTTAATTTTTTCTTGCAGATGATCTGTATGATACAGATGTAGCCTATGTAAACTTCATCACAATGATGCGTTCTAATTTACTTAGCACACCTCCCCGACACAATTGTTGAGTCAAGGATCATGTTAACTCTGGCTACATCTGTATCAAGAACTAGAGCTCTTACCTACTGTGAAATTTCCTTTTAAACTATTACATGAAACCAAAAGGTCCCAGACCATACTTGCAAAAGATTATCTGTATACTGTATACAGTTAAACTCAATCACCACACAATACTAGACCCAAAAACATAAAAAAAATAAGAGTTACAATCTAATTATAGTGCAGTTAGAGTGTTAAAACCCCAGCAGAGTGCAGTCAGAGTGCTACAACCCCAGCAGAGTGCAACCAGAGTGCTACAACCCGAGCAGAGTGCAACCAGTGCTACAACCCCTGCAGAGTGCAACCAGAGTGCTACAACCCCTGCAAAGTGCAGCCAGAGTGCTACAACCCGAGCAGAGTGCAGCTAGAGTGCTACAACCCCTGCAAAGTGCAGCCAGAGTGCTACAACCCCTGCAGAGTGCAACCAGAGTGCTACAACCCCTGCAAAGTGCAGCCAGAGTGCTACAACCCGAGCAGAGTGCAGCTAGAGTGCTACAACCCCTGCAGAGTGCAGCCAGAGTGCTACAACCCAAGCAGAGTGCAGCCAGAGTGCTACAACCTCTGCAGAGTGCAACCAGAGTGCTACAACCCCTTCAAAGTGCAGCTAGAGTGCTACAACCCCTGCAGAGTGCAACCAGAGTGCTACAACCCCTGCAAAGTGCAGCCAGAGTGCTACAACCCCTGCAAAGTGCAGCCAGAGTGCTACAACTCCAGCAGAGTGCAGCCAGAGTGCTACAACCTCTGCAGAGTGCAGCCAGAGTGCTACAACCCAAGCAGAGTGCAGCTAGAGTGCTACAACCCCAGCAGAGGGCAGTCAGAGTGCTACAACCTCTGCAGAGTGCAGCCAGAGTGCTACAACCCCTGCAAAGTGCAGCTAGAGTGCTACAACCCCTGCAGAGTGCAACCAGAGTGCTACAACCCCAGCAGAGTGCAGCTAGACTGCTACGACCCCTGCAGAGTGCAACCAAAGTTAAAATTTTGATGCAAAATCTATTTTTAAAACAAATTAAACATAAGTAACACCATACCCGCCCACATCATCTGCAGTAATCCATCTTCATACTAGCAGCTCCCAGCCCCATGGAGCTGTCAGATCTCAGAACCTAGAAGAACAGATTCCAACAGAGCACAGCTGAGAAGCACAGTGTTGCTTGGCCAGAACAACAATGCCTTTGAAGATAAACTTTTTATGGCTCTAAAGACCCTCTGTGGAGGTGACCCCCCACCCCCCTTCATCCACAACAGGAAGTGAAAGTAGATCGGGAGAATGAATGTCGTCCAATGGGTCAAGAGAGTGAGAGCCAACCTGTCAGTTCAGCACTTCCCCCTTGTTCCCTGTTCGCTGCACTGTGCTATTACACACAAAGATAACAGGTGGGAGCAGCTCGTTCGGATGGCCCATTGAAAGCCAGAGGTGGTTTGCTGCCGTTGTTATTACATGGAGCAACGCGCTGCAGACCGTTGCTGATCTCTTAACATGTTGAAAGATCTCAAACAGCTAACATTGTGCATATCAGCTGACTGTTGCCTTTGAACAAGTGTTGTTACACTGAACGATTATTGGCCTAAAAGGTCGGTTATCAGCCAGGTAAGGCCAATAACTGTTCAGTGTAATAAGGCTTAAGTTTAGTAGCTGAGATTACCCCTTTAAATATCAGTCTAAGGATTCTTCTGATAATGTTGCAGACCAGATTTATGTTATATAGAGAATACGGTTGCTTGACCTGTATATAAAACCCTGGCTCAAATCGGCAGCTCTGCTTTACACTGATGTATTCTCTTTACTTTTGGTCAATACTTATCGCTCATGGAGGATTTGACGCTTTATCTTTCCGAATTGTACTTCACCACCTAATATCAGATTACACAAGAAGTTATTGGCATTTACCTGATGGATCAAAGGCCACCTGATTTCCAGGATGAGGTCCTGCATCAACTGATAACACCACCGACACCTTCCGCACATCCCAAAGCTTCAAAATACCATAGGAATCACAGGATGCAATTGTGTCTCCCTATCAAAAAAGGAAAAAAAAAAGGAAATTGTTACAAACCAGAGATTTCCGGAAACTACTGACAGAGTTGATGTAGAAGCCAAAGAACAAGCTGCAGCTGTCACGTTTGTATTTTTACGTTTGTAATTCTATACCTATTTGGTTAATGAGTCATGAAACGTCATTTTTTATGGAAAATAAATTAAACTTATTAATCTCTGTCACATGAGTGATCTAATAGAGCGGTTTTCATGGAATGGATTGGTAAATAGTAGAATAGTAAATTTTCTCATGCACAATACAAATAAGAAGTTAGGTCATCCTGACAAAGGCTTACACTATTATGCTTTCACCATCCGGCCGCTTGCTCCATAGTGTGCAGTGGGGAGGTCTGATGCGGGCGCCCACTGATGCGCCCGCATCAGAACTCTGCGGCGCTGCAGTACTGGCCGGGATGATCCTTTCTGAGACCGGCCGATCTCCTACATTGTATAAACATAGCCATAAAATGTTAAATATGGCAAGTCTATAGGGACACATTGTACATTATAATGGCTCTGTTTTCATACTAAGACTTATATAGGGCTTGTCAGATCCATACACAAGAGAACAGAATTGTTTCATATTCCATCAGATGCCATTTTACAAAAATATTCTCCCTTAGATGCACTGCTCTGTAACATATAACAATGGTGAAGTACTGCACCATATGGCGGAAGATAGAGTAGCTATGACACAAAAGTAAGAACTCCATTCACAAGGCACTGCCTAAAGCTGAACTATTGTGATCTTATTGAAAAGCTTAAGTGCATCTAGTATGTCGTCAGATTTGTTGTCTCGTCCTGTTGCTCGGAGAATCAATGAGTGGACGGCCAGAAACACTTATCAAAAAAGCCACTGAATAGATTGAAGTGAATAAAGACATTTTCAGGCTATGTTCATTTCAGGTTGAAACTCTCTATGAGAGATCAGTGGGAAAGAGAGGTGAAGAGGTCAAAAACACATCAAAGAGGCCCCTCTGTGCAAAAACTGTTGCTTGTGGTCAAACAGTTTATGCTTCTGAAACAAAAATAACCAAAAAGTGTGACCATCGGCCTAGGCTCTTACATGCTATCTAGTAGACAGAGGGAGGCTGCTTGCTGTTTTAAAGGTGGATGCAGGCCCCTTTACCTACTGGGCCCCTGTGCAGCTTCATGGACTACACCAATGCTGTGTCTACCTCTGGTCCACCCCTTTCCAAACAATAAGAGGGATAGAAGAAAATCTGGATTTAGTATGAATCCTTTTCAAACATGTACAAATAAAAACACCTGCTGCTGGTAAATCTGTGTTTTGCTCTATTTTTTATTTTTGACTTTTCAGAAACATTTCTCAAGCATGTGTGTCATTTGTCATGTTTAATTTTTGACCTATAAGAGGGGGCATAGTTTAAAGGGGTGTTCCCATTTCACATAGTTATCCCCTATGCACAGTCTAAGGGATAACGAGCACATTGCTATGGTCTAAGCTCTGCCTAAGCCCCAGCATTTAAGACTCCGATCCAATCTCCTAGTAGTATCCTGTGGATTGGGGATAACTATGTGAAATAAGAGTACCCCTTTAAGTGTTGTGGCTTTGTAGATACATTTATTATAAGTTCCTAACTCAGTGTGCAGTTGCAGCTGATGCTTTTGTTGATGCCATTTTCTCCAAAGTGACTAGTCAGTGAGGCTATGTTGTATATCTCTCTACAGACTGACAATTTCCCAACTCCAATTTTAATAACATCAATCAGTATTCTAGTTCTGAATTTATGACTTTTTTTTTACAATGCAAATGATATAAATACTTTATGACAAAATATACAGTGGTACCTTGGTTTAAGAGTAACTTGGATTAAGAGCGTTTTGCAAGAAGAGCTCACAGTTTTTAAAAACTGTAATTTGGTTTAAAAGCATTGCTTTGGTTTAAGAGCTCCCTGTACTGGGTGGGAGGGGGAGTGGGCGAGAGGCATGGTCTTCATAGCGGGGTCTCTGTCAGCCCTTGTGTTTCCCATCCTTTCCATTCCTGCTATATGTGCCTGCACTCACACCCAGCTATACACACTGCTACTATAATGTGCCTGAACTTACACTCAGCCATTCAAACTACTGTATATAAAGTTTCTGCCTCTGTCCTCCTGCACAGCTCTGTGAACAAGTTACAAGCAGGATCCCGGAACAAACAAGAGAAAGACTGCCCAGGTTGATTTCTTGGATTTAAAAACATTGGACAAATTTACTAGCGGTTCTTGACAGCAAATTGTCAGGTTTTTGTTAATTTTCCCTGTCGGTTTAATGTTTCGACATGTTTACTAAAGACTTGCAACACAATTTTTCCAAAAACCTTACAAACCCGGTATTTTTTTCAAAAACCCAGCAACTGGGCATGTTGTAGATGTGTCCTTCAACTGACAGATTTACTAAGCAAACCGTCATTTTTTTATGGGTTGTCTACAGCCACTTCTAGTGTGGCGGGATGGTCAGGTTTTAACTTTGTCCTGTGAAAAACCTTCCAGATTTACATAGGGTGTGCGCCACTTTAATGAATTTGACGCAAAAAAAAAATAAAAATGGAAACAACTGCTTAAAACTGACACATTTTTAGAAAATGAGGCCCTTTACAAATACTGGCATGTTTTAATAGAAAGTAGGGTCGTCTGCCAGATTTGTACTAAATTTATTATAAAGAACACAAGAACATTTAGAATTTCAATTTAAATTCTGATCTCTCGGACGGATTTTTTCTTCTCCCTTTCATTTATAAATTTACCCTAAACTACATGGTGGCTTCATAGGTCCATTTAAGCAGCTGGGTATACAGTAGCTTTAGACATAGCAAAATCTTAAGTAGATTCTTCCTCCTAATTATTATAAGAAATATTAATTTCTCATCTGATTAATAACACTGACTGATAAGAAATAGTGCTAATTGACTGTGGTCAAGCTGATTTGCCCTTTATAATATGTCAGCATAGTGCCAATCCTGCTCAAGGCCAACTTGGCATTAAGGGGGTAGTGTAGTTTGACAGTAAAAATCATAGCTTTCTGTTATGACCAAATTAATCAGATCTTTGTCAGAATGAATGATCTCTTTAATCATATGGCTAAAGAAAAAGAAGGGAATGTGTTGTGTGCCACATGCAGAATGAAAGATAGAAAATAGGGATCTTTCCTTAAATTCCTGCGAATGGTGAGATTTTACAGATGAAAATACAGTAGTCTAGTGTGAGCACCTAAGAAATGCAGCTACTCTTATTGTCACCTCCTATTGGTCAGACTATGGACAATGGCAAGAGTATCTTTGTGTCAGAATGGATGCAAGACACTATGAGGGTGGGTTCACACTGAGGAATTCTCGCAGATAGATTCCGCGGAATTCCGTCGGCTGTGCGCGCACACAGCTGCGAGCCTTTCCGCCGGCTCCATAGACACCATTCTATGGGCCGGCTGATTCCGCATTCAGCCGAAAGAATTGACGTGTAAACTCTTTCGGCAGAATGCGGAACCAGCCGGACCATAGAATGGTGTCTATGGAGCCGGCGGAAAGGTGCACGGCCGTGTGCACATACAGCCGACGGAATTCCGCGGAATTTATCCGCGACAATTCCTCAGTGTGAACCCACCCTAAGACATCATCTGCATCACATATCTACATTTTAGGCTTCTGGAAAGTTAATTATTACCCAGGTTCTAGACCATTTATTGTTATGTTACTCATCCATGGACATACCGTGACAAAAGAACAAAAGAACTAACAAAAGCCCAATCTTTCCACTAGTTATTCTGTATCCTGCACTTGTGTACACTTAGAAAAGTGTATATTTTGGAAAAGTACGAAAGTGCCATGTTATGTGCAGCCATCATGGAAAATGGAGATTCTACTACACTAAAATGTAATCTCTTGTAACCGCACTGGAGGCTGTCATTGTTCCGTTGTCTCTTGGCCAGGTGCTTACTGATTGGTGTGATGTCAGTGGTGGATGGGGTTACAGATGAGGTGTTACAGCTTGCATGGCAACAGAAGAGACGAAGATCCTGTGACTTTGGTCTCAAAAGGGAGGGGGAGGACAGAAAAGCAGAGATAGAGTGGACTAGGAAGTGAGGATTTTCTGCAGCTTCAGGCTATGTTCACATATAGTATTTCCGTCCGTCTTATGCTCAGTCTTTTTTCAACCAAAACCAGAAGTGAGTTGAAAACACAGAAACTGGGCAAATCTTTCTATTCTAATTTTTCCCTGTCAGTTCAACTCTTAAATATTTCTTAAATGGAGTACCCCTTTAAGTTAGGGACCCACCTGGATCAAATGGCTGTGAAGTGGATGTGGGCTTATACAATTTAAAGGAATTATCCAAGCTTCTAAAAACATGGCCAGAAACCGCACCATTCTTGAAGTGAATGGAACTGAATTGTAATACCACACACAACCTGGGGACAGATGTGGAGCTGCTGTCAGGGCAGGATGGTATGGACAAGACAAGACAGTGGGCCCTAGGTCTTAACCAACCCACTGTGCCTACCTACTTGCCTCAGTCGGCCCTAGGCACCCGCGGACAACCACAAAGGCGTTTGTGGAACACAAAACAGGACAAACACAATATAGAATAGTGAGCAAGCCAAGTCAGAACCAAACGAGCAACGCAGTACAAAATCAGCAACCAAATTGAATAGTCAAAAGTCAGGCGGAAGGTCAGAAAACAAGTCGAGCAATCAGAGGGAATTAGGAAGGGAATAAACACAGGGAAACTGGGATCCAGGTATGAACCGAAATAGCCAGCAGAGAAGTGGGCAGCTAGCTGTTATTCATCCAGGATCAGAAGTTAGGTCCAGCAGCTGATTGGACCAGCCCTGATCCCAGCATCAAGTTCAGCTGAAACATTCAAATCCTGAAGAGCTCTGGTTAACTCCTGCATTGCTGGATGAAAAGCAATCGGGTGTGTCACAACAAACCAGGCCCAGTTCACACCAGGCTACTGCACATTCCTGACAGCTGCTTTTTCATAAAATAGGCTGTGTGAATAACACCTTTATTGAAATGGTATACTAACTACTTGATTTTAACTAGGGATGGTCCGAACAGAGTTCAGTTCGGGTTTGTACAAACCCGAACTCTCGGCAATGATTCCCACTGTCTGCCCTCTCCGTGGAGAGGGTGGATACAGCGGGAGGACCACCGCTGTATCCACCCGCTGCATGGAGCGGGCAGACAGCGGGAATCTGATGCCGAGCGTTCGGGTTCCTACGAACCTGAACCTCGGCAGTTTCGGACCATCCCTAATTTTAACATTTGAAGGCTTGCCAAGAAGCAGTAGATCAAAGCAAGAGGTTTATGTGCACCCATTTTTTCCCCTACAAAATTTGTGGTAAATTAACTGTATACTCAGAAAATGTATTATTATTATTATTATTATTATTTAAAACACATGCTTTGTGGTTCAGATTTATAATTCACTTCTACTCCTTTGCTCCTTTGAAGAGTTAAAAATAACAATTTTAAGGTAATATATCCAGCTGCTGTTTGATTTTAATTCTTCTTATATTGGATCTGGAACCACTCTCCTAAAGCAGCTCAAGAACCTTAGGGCAGGCTGAGTTCCTAACCAAATTAATAATAATAATGGTATTTCAAGTCATTAACGTCAATACCTGATTCAGATTGATCATTTATTTTTTATGCAGACTATAGGCTTTTTCATGTGATGATGGATATTAATGTTACGGAGAATTTTTCAAGTGATGAAGTTCAAGGGTTATTAAAGTTATAATGAGCCAATCAGACTGTGTATTTAGAACAGTACACCTCTGTATACTCACAGTCAGGGCCGTATTAACAGCTGCTGCTGCCCTAGGCACTAAACCAGAAGCCCCCCATCACCAATTAGCATCATGATTTTCTAGTTGCTAACCAATAGGCATATAGATACAGTAATAATGCTGGTAAAAGCACATGACTACTGGAGAAGAAATGGGAGCCAGGCTTAGGTCACATGCATTTCTCTACATGTACAAACATTGTCTGAATTGCGTTTTTCATGGCTTTTAACTGCTGAAAAAATAAAATAAAAAATTCTAATTCAATCAGTGATAAGAGCAGTCTTCACATTGTCATCACAGGATTGGTAGATTGGTAGGTAATAAATCTAGGCGTCACATTTAATATCGCCACACCAGAACTGATACCACCATACTGTGACTGGATAACACAGCCATATCAGACCTGACCAATACCGCCATACCCCCCACCCCGGAAAAAAAGACACCAGATTTACTCGAAAGTCTGAACGGGTGGGGAGAGACTAAAAAAATGAAAAGAAAAAAGAAAGTTTTTTCCTTTCCTCCTCCTCCCTGGTGCTGTCCTAGGCAATGGACTACGGCTGCCTAGTGGTAAACACGGCCCTGCTCACAGTACTAATATAATACTTATAATAATCATAATAACAATAATCCGGCCTACCAGGCTTTCCTTTTTACCATTTAAAAAAAATGCAGAGAGGGCAAAAAAAAATGAAAAAAAGTGGAGACTGCAAAAAGGTTAATGGAGATTTATTACCCAGATGTGAGATTTTACATAAGCTTACTATAGAAAGATTACAGCTACTTACAGACCAGAAAAAACATACTTAACACTGTCTTTGGCTAATACTGTACATAAGCTTTTAAGGTCATATCTAAGTGCCCAATTTAAAACTAAAAGGTTGTTTGTCCTTAGAAACAGCAAAAATACACAAGAAGTTATGCAAAAAGGGAAGATACTTAATGGAAGAGATGCTTTGCCTTTGAGACATTGTGAGCCATTTGGGTTTGGAGACTTTGGTAATGACTAAATTATTATTTTAATTATCAGCTAATCACCGTTGTGTATAGCCAGACAGATAAGGACACACTTCTCTGCTTCTCGTGTTATTGTATCCTACACAAAGCGTTTGGTTTCTGTCCAACTCATGAACAGAAAATGGGTTTTTAAATGATAACGGAACATGAAGCGAAATTATTCAGAGTAAGCAGTTAGTACATAATGTTGGAGATTAACCCTTGTAACAAGAAGAAATAAGCCAATCAAACAGACAAAGCAGAGGGTTGACCGCAAATATTAACATTCCTATGTTTTATAGGCAGGAATTAGCAACCAAGATAAACAGACCCTTATTCCGAATGGATAAGGATTATATATTGAAAGGATCTACTTTACAGAACTTGCACACAGCAAATGTCATGCAAATATGTAAAAGAGTGAGAAATTGGAAACTATAGTCCTGATAGTTTAACCTCTATTGTGGGCAATATGTTGGTAGAGCATAAAGTATCTAAATGAAACTATACCTTATAACACAGAATCAGCATGGGTTTATAAGAGATCAGTCGTGTCAAAATTAAGCCCATTTTTCCATGTGGTAAGACACCGGTTGGGTCACGGAATGGCTGGTGTCAGAGATCATCCCGGACGCTACTGCAGTATCGGCCAGATGATCTTCACTGCTGCTGAATTTGGATGTGGGCGCATCCATATGTGCCCGCATCCAAATTCCCTGCTGCACACAATGGAGCTCCATTGTGTTCACTGACCGGTTTTCTGCAGCTGCTTTTCACTGAATAGAGGCTGCAGAAAAGTGACATGGCAGTTTCTTAAAGCGCAACTATAAAATATTTTGACCATTCAGTTTTAGTTAGTTTAGATCATGATAAGAATTTTTCCAATATACATTAATAACCTAAAATGAACAGTTTTTTAAATACATAAGGCTGATTAAGCCCTTACAGCCCTCTCTGGCTGTGACTTATTTCTGCATTCCTGCTGGACACGCCCCCTCACTGCAGATCCGTCCTGAGAGTACGGACTCTGACAGGAGGATCAGATAACAGCCCTGACACAGACATAAACAAAACCTCCTCCTCCCTCCTCCTAGCAGCACGTTCTCACAGAGGTCACTAAGCAGAGCTGAGGGTGTTGTGTGTGAGGAGCAGCGCAGGGGAAGAGCTGGAGCAAACATTGCCCTACAGTGTAATGAGAGCAGATGACTGTATCTAATCCCACTGTGTGTGATACCATCTGCTGGAGCTCTGTATCTAATCTTACATTGTGATACTGTATGCTGGGGCTGTATCTAATCCCACTTTGTGTGATACATCTGCTAAGGTGCTGGTCAGTGGATGGAGGGACGCAGCCAGAGAGATGAGGGATAGGCCACGCCCACTTTGTCTCAGCCAGGAGAAAAATTCATTTATTCCTCTGAGCCAAACAACTGGGGATATCTCAGCGAGCGTACATGCTAACAACGCAGTTTAGGGCTCTTTTTAAAGGGTAACACGAGAGCTTTTTATTTGAGGAATTTCATTTTTTGGCTACTGAAATTATAGTTACGCTTTAAAGGCGCCGCTAGGGATCCCGGCCAGAGTGTATACTATGGGGGAGATTTATCAAAGGATGTAAAATTTAGACTGGTGCAAACTGCCCACAGCAACCAATCACAGCTCAGCTTTAGGCAGTGCTGAAAGGAAAGCTGAGCTGTGATTGGTTGCTGTGGGCAGTTTGCACCAGTCTAAATTTTACACCCTTTGATAAATCTCCCCCTATGTGTATACACTCCGGCTGGGATTCATTAGAAGGAAGCTCTACGTAAGTTCCGTAGTAATCATGGCCGTTGTTACAGCGGCTGTGATTATTACGAATCTTACATAGTGTGAACAGGTTCTATGTTGAGGTCAGTGTTTGTCACTGTGCTCTATATACTATAAGGGCCACATGTATCATCCGGCGAACGGATGATTTTAGGCGGAAAGTGCCGATTTGCGTAGTTTTTTATTCGCAAATGGCCGATTTGCTAATAAAATATTCGCAAATCGGCACTTTCCGCCGAGTACGCCAGGGGGGCAGAAAGGGGGTGTGTAGTGGGCGGAACGGAGGGCGCGGACTCAGAGTCCGCGCGATTTACCATCCGTTCCGCCCAAGTGTACGCCGAAAACCTACTCCAGTCCTCAGCTGGCGTAGGTTTTCGGCGGTGCGCACCGGCGCGCACGGGATTTATGTAGAGGCGGTCCGCCTCTACATAAATCTCCGTAGCGCCTGAGCTGCGGGGGCATTTATAAGTCCGGCGTAAAAAACGCCGGACTTAATAAATGCCCCCCTAAGTGTGTTACACAGAATATTAGAATTGGGGAAACTAGGTAAGGTAACCAACACAGAGGAGGATAATACAATTATGGATTATACAGCAACATACTTGGAAAAGCCATGTTTTGCTTCTATACAAATCATTAGTCAGACCACACATTTAATATTGCGTACAATGATGGGTACCCGTCTATACGAAAGACAAACCAAGCTCTTTAAAGGAATTTAAGGGGTATTCTGGTTATTCTTCCTCCTGAGGACTAAAATTTTGTTCCATATTTGTTATTATTTTTTCAGTCTCCTTCCTCCAATTCTGAGACTGCTGCTTTTTGTTGAGGATACAGAAAACTGTGTGTGAGCTGTTCACGCTGTCTCCACTCTGAATCCCTCCTTCCCATTCCCTGTCTCTCTTTCTGTCACCTCCAAAACCCACTTTTATTTATTTTTTTATTATTATGGAAACAGCAAAAACTTTCATTGTTGCAGTAAATCATCCAGTCTTGATTACTCAAGACTAATCGATCTTCTGCAAACTGTCCCCTATTATAGCAGCCAGACTCATCTTTATGTCCAACTAGTACACTGCTGTCTCTACCCTGTACCAGCCACTTCATTGGTACCCTATTTAGTTCAGAATACAAACTCCTCACTCCTACATCTCTTCACATGCTGTACCTCCCTACATCTTCTCCCACATTTGTGTCTACCATGAAGGAGGGCCAGGCAACTACTATGGGCCTATGCAGTAGGGGGTGCTGGCCCCCCTCGGAAAAACGTTGCCTGCCTCCATAGCAGCTACAGCGCTTCCAGCATTGACTGAGACAGCATCCCCAACAGAGACAGTGTTTCAGAACTGCCTCTGCAGCACCTTCTCTAGCACAATCCACCCATACCACAGAGGCAGTACTTCATCGCCTCCTTCCCGGGGAAGCACAGGGAAGGTACAGTAAGAACAGTAATGTGTCCTTCTGCTTAACCCTTCATATACCACAGTGTGTACGGGACCCAAAGTTCAGTTAGATGCTGCAACACAAAAATGGGTTTAAAAGCAAAAGACAAGGAGCTCTTTGCTTCACTGCTTGTGCACTGATAACCCAGACCTCCATTCTCCAGCTGTTGCTGCTGTGGCACTAAAGTAGCAAAACGTGCTAGCACAGGTCAGGGGTTATCAATGCATAAGCAGTGAAGCAGAGTGCTTCTTGTCTTCTGCTTTTCAACCCTCTTTCATGTTGCAGCATGTAAGAGAACACACTGCAGTTAGGGATGGTCCGAACCGAGTTCGGTTCGGGTTCGTACTCTTGGTCGTTACTTTCATGTTGCCTGAAACAGGAGTCATTAAGGCGGTCCCCGCCCCATCAGCCTTGATTGCTACATCTTTCCCTTTTTGGATAAAGCAAGTGATCTCTTAATTAAGGCCAGGGACAAGAAACTGGGGACTTCCCAGATGCCTTTTAGTTCAGACAGCATTAAAGTGATGACAGTTTCCCTTTTATATCTGATCATACTGGCTGGATGACCAGCCCTTAAGCTTTATGTGTCCTACATTATCACTATAATAGATGGCTAGACTGCTATGCAGAATATGTACTTTTTCTTTTTTATCTTTACCCTTTTGTGTCACCTCATGTCCCTTACTCCGCTTCTTTAAATTAGTTTGTTAATATACTATATAATGTCTTGCTCTGTTTGCTCATGTATCCTCTGAATAGTAAAATGCTACAGAATGTGTTACTACTTAAAGATTATAAATATTAAAATAGAAGAATGTGGCAGCTAGAATCTTGGATAAATTATGAATAGGCAGAAGTTCTAGAAGTTCAAATTTCTATTTTGTCTTATTTTTAGCCAGTTTTTCTGATATTTATAGGAATATTAACTCCCTCTTGCCATTCCGCTGTAAGTTAACTTCACTGTAGCCTATGCCTGAGGCAGCAGTGATGTTAATTTACGATGCAGGATAACACGGGCGCAGAAGCTGCGCCTGTGTCATCCGCGGCGGGTCCTGGCTGTCAGTAATAGCCGGGGACCCGTAGCAACTGTCAGCACCGGAGCCGCGTATATGCTACCTTGTTTGGGATTCGTCCCTTTTCTAAGCTTCCCCTATGTGTTACCATACTATATGTATTTTTAACAATATCATATAACCTATATTAAATATACCCACAAAAACAATACACTAAATACTAAACACTAAAAATGTCTAATGTAATCCAGCAAAAACACCAGAAAATTAGGTAATATTTCCACATACTCGGTATAATGTGTCCATTTTGGGCCGGATGAGACAGACCTACGAGAGGTCACCTAGCATTGCAAAGCGGTACAAGTAGCAATAATTGTCTTTAATAGCTAAAGGTAATCACCCGCTCAGCATGGCATTAAGGTAATGAAATGCTCGGGAACATATCAAGGGGAACTCGGATGTCAAACATTTACTGTGCTGTCACTTCTTATCCACAACGAGGACTGACAGAAGGAAAGCAGAACTCCTTTCTCTGAGGGTGCAAACTTGAAAGTTACAAGACAGGCATTTTGGCGTGAAAAAGATGCTTTATCATTACAAATATGTATGTGCTGACAACAAGCATTAGGATCATCTCGTAAAATGTCCTTATGTCAGCAAGCTGTGCAGACTTGTCGTATGGCACAACTTAATGGCTTATGGGAAGAGTTGTGGGGGAAGAAAATAGCGATTAAGATAAAAAGCCATAGGGAAATTATAAGAAGAAAATGATCACATGGTCTTTAACATATTTAATAAGCAGGATAAGATGAAGCAGACTAAATATGAAAGCCAGAAAAAAAAAAAACAGCTGGAGAATTGTTAGCCAAGTGAATAGATCTTTACAGACATATATACGTAAAAAATAAAAAATACAGAGAAAAAAGGCCCAAATGCCTCGTGTATTAACTCCTATTACCTCCTAGCCCCTTGGGCTTTATGCACATCACCCTATTCAGGGAGAATGGTTCCTCCTTTGTTCAGGCTTACTTGCGTAGTTCCAGGACTGTAGGGACCGCAAAAGCTGACTGTACAAATAGATGGGATGCTCCCCGACAGGGGCCCGTACAAAGCAATAAACAAATAAAAAATAGAAAAGAATTGATACTAGTAGGGGTCATTGCTGTCCCAAAAAGTCCACCAGACAGATAGCTTGAAGAAAACGGTAACATTTATTGTATCTTTGCACTTTATCTGATGAAGGGACAGAGTCTACGGAAACACATTATAACTGGTGCTATAAAATAAATGTTACCATTTTCTTCAAGCTATCTGTCTGCTGGACTTTTTGGGACAGAGCTGACCATTGCTAGTACCATTTATTTTCTATTTTTTTGGATTCTTTGCTGGCTCCATTAATGCAAATGGTGCAAATGCCCTGGGGTTAGGGGGTTAATCTGTGTATGTAAAGTAGATAGTACCACCAAATGGTAACTCTTTATCACTGTTATTGAATAGTGCATTATCCTTTAGCTAAAGGAGCCCCACTTCTGGTCAACACTACCACACCCCTAACCACCTAGTACAGGAGAAATTACTGTTTATACCATCTTATATCCACCCCTGTATGATTAAAGGGGAACTCCACATAAGGAAAACCTTTTTCTATAGAAAGTACATTAAAAGTTATATAGATGTGTCTATATAATGTAATACCATATCTGTACGGTTCTGCCACACTGGTAGCTGACTGATATCCATCAAGTAAAGAAAAAAGGTCTCTGTGCCAATTTACGTTGTCTCCTTCTCCCACTGCTCTCCCACAGACAAATATTCCATGCCTCACATTGTGTGTGTTTGCTGAGCACAGGCTGATGATGCAGACAGGGGGCAGGACGGGATGTCACAGGAGGGTTCGTTGGATCCCCCAATTCCCAGAATGATTCACCTTCTCTGACCAGTCAGAAGCAGGTGCTGCACTGATTTCACTGATTGTGCAAAAGTCTGCAGTGAAATTAGGGCTATGTTCACACATGTTGCAGCTTCATTGCAGTACTGCAGCGTATTCACAAAAATGATGCAGTAGCACAAGTAAATGATGCTAAATGGCAGAGAGGATCAGAGCAGGCACTACCAATGTCACTTTGACAAAAGAACAAAGACCCCCAAAACAAATGGATTTTGGGTAGTTTCAAAACTGGGATAGATAGGTAAGTAATGCTATGTGCTTCTGTAGAAGTTTCATTTTTTTTAACCTCTACCTGGAGTTCCACTTTAACAATGATTTTATGCGCAGCTCAATAGATGTGATCAATAACATACAAGCAAATTTCCGTTACACGTCTGACTGTTGTCTTCATACACACAGAACAATATAACAAATTTTCACACAATAATCTTTCAGTGTAATAGGACCCTAAGCTGACCTATATGTTTTCCACCACTGTAGGACAGGTGGAAAATGGATCCCTGCAAATGTTATTACCATCCATAATAAAACAACAACCTAGGCTAAGCTTCCTCCTTTACTTTTATCATGGTAATATAAATGTCAACAATTGGCCATTGGTCTGTGTTTGAAAATTTTGATTGCTTCCAAATTTAGGGACAGTGATGAACGTGAGAGTATCATTCTGTGTTTAGTAAAGAGGAGTATGTTGTATATAAACTCCTTAGGTCTGCATCCAACTTCCACAGCCACCGGTATTTAAATGCCGCACGCTCAGATTTGGACGAACCCAAACTCGCTTGTCTCTCCTAAGAATCCAAACTCAACTCGGTACACATAACAACTAAATCCAATTCTTTATACGGATATGCACAACTGTGATCTGAGATCTAAAGGGGTCTCCTGGAACCATATAGATTAAGATTTATCAATGTTTATAAGATAGAAACTAGCCCATAGTAGCCAATAGTGTGAATAACATTGATGCAGGTCTAAGGTATAGTTTTATTTCTAGGTGGATTATAAAGTACAGTGGTCCTTCAACATACAATATTAATTGGTTCCAGGACAACCATTGAATGTTGAAAATATTGTACGTTGAGACCAAAATTCTATGAAAAACTGGCCCAGGTACAGAGCAGTACAGGACATGTAGTATCACACTATACTCAGAGAATCACTACTAGACAGATAACAAGTGCATGCATTTCACTAATACTGGGGTTTTACCAGAAAAATGGCCAGTTAATCATGTAGTTTTTTACATGTCCTGCAGATCTGGACTGCCTGTACTATTGTATGTTGAATCTGGTCTCAAGTTACGATGGTCCAGAAAGGACCATTGTACTATATGTTGAAAATATTGTATCCTGAGGCCATTGTAAGTTGAGGAATCACTGTATTATGTTTGAGGAATTAAAATGTATGTATTGTGTTCTGTATGGGTGTTGTTTTGACCTGGAAGTACTCCAGTTCACACAAAGGTCATTGCTATATAAGTTCATTGATTTGTAAGGACTGTAAGCATGAGGAAGGCGTTCATATAATATAGCGCCGAAACATGTTGCGTTAATAAAAGTTTTTTATTTTTTGCTTCAGCCTGATGTTTGGTCTCATTGCTGCAGTTGTAGGTGACCCTTTTATGGTCACCAACCCAATGTGTAACTGCCCAGAGTGACACTCCATTAACTGTGCTAAGTCCATACAGAAGGGCCTCGATCCCAGATGGTTCTGGTAGGGATAATCTATCCATAGCAACCAATCATACGGCAGTTTTCAACTGTGATAAATGAAAGCTGAGCGGTGATTGGTTGCTCAGTTTCACACACCTAAATAAATCTAGACCATAGTGTCTCCTGGAACATTCAGGAATGCTTTAGAAGTGATTAAAACAGAGAGACATTATCATTTGTTGAACTCTAGAATGCTGCAATGAGCCTACGTGGATGTGTAGGTAAAACTCTTGGTATCCAGGTGTAAGATAAGACACCTCCTCCCCCCCCCCCCCAAAAAAAAAACAACAACATATATCGCAGGTCTTGTAAAAAGGAGAAATCCCGGCCATGCTATTGCATGACTCTCATGGAATGCAGAATGCCTTGGCACATGCGCTGTAGGTGTCATACAGAAGAATTTCAGTCAATTATGTGAAAACTGTAATTCACCTCCATATACACCTGATGTGTACTCTATATAAACCTGATATGGGGAAATATCTAAAATATCTTTTTCACTCTTATATTAGTCCCAACAAAATCCATGGCTCTATATGGGGATTTCCATGATTGTCCAAAATCTGGTACTAATATTTGGTTCTTGGTATGGGTGCATGAAAAGGAAAACATTTCTCTTTAAATGATCTATATTATAAGGAATATATGAGTGAAACCTATAGTGTCCACGATATCCTCCTTCCTGTTGCACTATTGAGCTTTAAACCCAACATAATAATTGCAAGTGATATCAATTACAGGTAAATGTACCTACTGACAAGCTGTAGTCACATAATAATATATACCAGAAAAGCAGAAGCTATGTAAAAAAATAAATAAATCAAACGAGTGAAATGCAAAGGAAAGTCAAAGGCCAAACACACACACAAAAAAGAGAAAAAGTAGGCACTGATATTACGGTAATGTGTACTTTAGCTAATAAAGAGCTTTGAACAAAGGGAAGATGTAAGAATCTGCTGCATAATTACACAGCGCTGTAGAAAACAGCATAGCAATTATACACAGTACAATTATATATAAAGTCTTTATTAAGGAGTGAAAAAGCCCTCAAACAAATACCGAAACAGGCGGTTAATGGATTAAGCATTAAAGAGACACAAACCACATATATTATGCTGTTGTAAAGTTTAAATTTTTACTAGAGTATTAATTGTACTATAAGCCCCATCAATATAGGTATGCCATGAGTAAGGGCTCACAGTGATAGCCCAAAAAGCAATGGCGTTTTTATGTCCTTTTTTTTAGCGTTTTTATGGAGAAAGAATAAGTGCCCATGTATTCCAAATCTAGCACACAAAAAATGGGAGTGTTGTCTCTGCCCTTATAGGCAATGATATTAGCAAAGACACGTGCCCCTAGTGCAGGAATCTAGAATATTGCTCTCTATTTGACAACTTTGTATGGTGTATTCTTTAGTACTGGTCACTGGTTAATGCTTTTTTTTTTTTACCTCAAAAAGTCCCTAAAGAAGGGAAAACCTAAAAACAAAGGCTTCTGGATCATTGTTATGGAAATAGCGCCAAAACTCTATTCAATATAGGCAACAAAAGAAATGCTAAAAAGACAAGATCTGTGTCTTGCCAGCAATCCTCTCTATATATAGAACGTTGCTAATAGTGACATTTCCATTAGACGGGCATGCAGCACACATATCAAGGTATTCCTACTATCTTCAGTTCCAATAAGAAAAATAATGAATCCCTTAAGATGAGCGAATTTACAGTAATAACAAAGCAAAGTACTTCATTATCTCTGCAATCCGCTCATCAGCCTGCTGCCTTTTACCTGACTGACGGTCTATGCCGCTCCTCCTCGGGTGCTGGGAAAAGCTGGATCCAGTCCTGGGAAACTCAGAGAAGTTTCTCCAGGACTGGATCCAGCTTTTTCCAACACCCGGGGAGGAGCAGCACTGAGCGGCATTTAGTTAAAAGGCAGCAGGCTGATGAGCGAGAGATAACAAAGCACTTTGCTTTGTTATTACTTTAAATTTGCTCATCTCTCATCCCTATTTCTTTTATTCAATGCTCTTCTATTTTTTACTTTGGGATAAAAAAAAATGCATGATAGGTTGAACTATATTACACAACACTAAAACCTAAACACACATTTGAATGCGTTTTTATCCCTCTTATCCCAAATTTTGCTTAGCTTCTTTTCTACAGTACTCTTTAAAAATATAGGCCCAGATTTATTAATCGGTCTGACAGATTATTATTATTATTTTTTTTTTTTTAAGACAGATGGCCACCAATCTCAGCTCATTATGAGAAACAAAAGCCAAGTCATGATTGGTTGCTTAATGTGTCTGATTTTTGTCTTCGACAGACTAAGAAATCTGGGCCCCAGTAGTGGCTGTAAGTTTCTTATTTACAGTCAAGGTCATCAGAAAGGCATCCCAATGGCTTTCTTCAGACCTCTCCTATTTTTAGCTGATTCATGGCCAATGTTGAGTGGAGGAATACTTGAGACTGAGTCTATGGATTGGTTTCCTGATGGACACTGCAGCCAGCACTATGTGTGAAAAGAAGAAGGCTGCATCCATGTTTTCTAGGACTCCCTAGGGATGCATCCAACTTCTCCCGCCACCAGGAGTCAAATGCCAAGTGTTCGGGTTCAGACAAACCCAAACGTTCGGTAAGTTCGCTCATCACCAGAGCAGAGACATAATGTAAAGCTCCTGGAGAATCTGCTACAGAGCATTATACATACTTTTTAATGCATACTTTATCATAAGGAGTCTTCTTAAGAGGGATAAGAGCCTCTAGGCTACCTCAGGCAGCTACCAATTCACTTCTTATAACTGTGTCTTGAACCCAAGTACTTTTCTTTTTCCACATTTAAGAATTATGGGATTCCTTAATTTTCATAAATAAGATCAGGCTTTGAAGAATCTGCTGCCATATACAATAAATCACCCCATGAACCAACCAGATAAAACTACCCCGTACTGCTTAACACTGCCTGGTAATTATACACAGAATAACATTGCACAGATAAAAGAAATCCTCACATCAGTGTGCAGTGATATGCCAAAATATCAAACTAAATGTCAGGTTCCGCAGGATAAGAGAAAGATCAACACGTACCTCAGGGCTATGGGGAACATTAGCATAAATACCACCGATTCTGGCAGCAGATAAAAACTGTGATGATGCTGAATCATCAATATTACTATTTATTAAATGAAACAAGTGAGACATTGTAATTTCCTGCTGCAAACAAACAGAAGGGAGTTAGAGGCGATTGGGAGACAGCTAAGGGCAAGGGGAAAAAAATCACTGAGAAACATACGCAGCAGGGGCCGATTTTAATGCACAAAATATAAAAATGACTCCTGTACAATGAAACAAGATCAAGTGGAGGAAATATTCTTCCTCAAGATGCATCAATCCTTGTACATTGCAGCAATATTCCCATAAGCACACAGTAGTGTCTTGCTGTCCCCATTCTACCGTAAAACAAATGACTAAAAACAACTTCTTCCCTCTTGTAAAAGTCCCCGCACTGTATTCGGTTTAACCCCTAAATAACCAAAGATATGGCCATCAGTAAGGAGACATTCCTGCGTATACATCTTTTAGTATGGTTATCAATGTTGTATTAATGGTGGTCAAGCTATTGCACCCCTCAACTGATTAGATTGAAGAGATCACTTACATGCTTGAGTTGAGCGACAAACCATATTTTTTGTAATGGCTGTGCTGGGTACTGCAGCTGTGTCCCATGCATTTAAATCAGCGATTCATCATTACACAATAAGGCTATATTCACACAACGTTGTTGTTTTTTCGTTTTCTTTTGTTTTTAGAAAAGAACGGATTCTGATTGCAAAGAAATCAGCGTCCATTATTTTCTGCAGTGGCGCCATTGCATTGAATTCTAACCACAATTGGGGCATGCACTACCCAAATGTGATAGGTACACGGGTGTTACCTCACATACCTATAAAGATACACAACCCCAAAAAAGAAAAACAGGGGTATGCGATATAAAGGATAAATATGTACTGACACAAAGGTTGGCAGAGTAATAAAAAAATCCCTACACATTAAAAACAATTAAAATTCCACCGGAGGGAGCTGACGAAGTTCCGGTGGAACGTAACGCGTAGGGGCATCATGGGTAGCCACGGATCGCTCCTCTCCCTCTCCATTTGATGATGTTTTTTGGATGGTGCCAACTTTGTGTCAGTACATGTCTATTTTCTAGGTATTTCTAATAAACATTTTTGTATTATTTCTTTCTCTGGAGTGCTCCTTTATAACGCTTTATATCGCTATGTTTTTCTTTTTTGGTGTATTGCATTGAATTCAATACAATGCCACCCACTGTGTTCCCACTTCGTTATTTTATCATCCGTTCTTTAGAACGGGTGTTAAAATAATGAACATGCCTATTATTTTCAGACGTTGTTTATGGAACAGCGTCTGGAAACAACAGCTGCTTACACAATGTAAAGTACGGCCAGCAACCATACTTTACATTGTAGTCATTGGTTAATAGAATTGTGGGCACACCCCAATGGTGCCCGTATTTCTATTGTAAAAAGATAATGTCCCAGCAGCTGATATAGCGGTATCGGCTGCAGGAGAGTGTTAAACATCATCTGGCAGTATAACACCATCCATTGCTGTGCAACGGACAGTGATATACGTACTGTGAACATAGCCTATAATAGTACCGGCACATGTACACCTTGAATACTGTGACCTCTTTAAAGTGATTCTGTACACACAATCTGACCCCCCCAAACCACTTGTACCTTCGGATAGCTGCCTTTAATCCAAGATCTGTCCTGCAGTTCTTTCGGCAAGTGATGCAGTTATTGTCCTAGAAAACAACCTTTAAACTTGCAGCCCATGCCAAACAGGAGTATCTGTGCCCTAACTTTGCACCACCCCTCTGTCCCTCCTCCCCACCCTCTTCATCATTAGGAATGCCGCTGAAACATTTTCTCTATGCTGAACACTGCACAGGTGCCTTAACGATACAGCCCATGTGCCGGGCTGACACAGGTGGGGAATAGGAGGCAATCTGCCTGGAGCATTCCTAATGATGAGGAGGGCGGGGAGGAGGGACTGAGGGGTGGTGCAAAGTTAGGGCACAGATACTCCAGTTTTGCATGGGCGTCAAGTTTTAAAGTTGTTTTTCAGGACAATAACTGCATCACCTGCCGAACGGACCACAGGACAGTTCTTGGATTAAAAGCAGCTATTCAGAGGCACAAGTGGTTTGGGAGGGTCAGATTGTGGGTACAGAGTCGCTTTAACCAGCTAATCAGAAGTGGAGAGAATTAGGATAACCACTTTAAGGTTTTTATTTTGTTATTTAAATGGTTATGGGCAGCTTTGTATCATTTTTTTATTTAGTTGCATTGCACAAAGTCTGTAAAAAAATTCTGAATCTGGTTTTAATTAAAACAATATATGCACATTTTACAATACATTCAAAGCTGCTATTCAATGTAAATGCTGAACTACCTGTCAGCTGTCTTAAGACCTTCTTGTCCTTTCTGAATGTAAATCTAAGCTCAACTGTGATCAAATGAAATCAACAAAAATAAAACCAGATTTAAAAAAGAAAATCAGAATAAAAGAGTTAAAAAAAAAACTGAAATGTGTTCCTGGCATTTAGATGAATTATTCAGGCATAAACTTTTATGACAGCTCAGTATAAATACACTATAATGGTTTGATGGAGGGAGGCCCTTCATCTGGGATTTATTCATTTTTTGCTGGTTAAAAGTAAGGCACGGTACCGCCACGGTTTCTTATATTGCTGCATAGTTATATGAACTTGTATAAGGTTCTCATCCATAACAGGATGGAATCTCGTTACTTAACTCCCTTGAGAATCTATGAGAATGAAGGATCAGCAAATTTATATATATTTATTATTATTTTAGGTAGGAAGGTAATATAACTTTAGTGATTTGAGGGGATAACTTTAATTTATTCATTCGCATTAAATATATAGGAAGTATATGGTGCAATGTATCAATTGTTAGTGGTTGAAGTCATTATCAGGATTTGAATGATAGTATTTTATGTAATTTGTATGTAAAAACTTTAATCTCACTATAAAGATTACATGTGATCACTTTGTTCATTAAAACATTTATCCATCTGAAACGTATCTATTATCAATATGCTAATATTACCCACAATTTTCTATTTACTTATGCTCATATTGTATACTGTAATGTTACCTCTAATGATTTGAAAACTTTCTGCCCCTGGTGGACACAAATTTATCAACCACATACTACTAGTTTTGCAGTTACATATATATACTGTATATGTTCTGCATTCAAAAATCATTCCTTTCAACTGATTAATTGCAATGCTGGTAGGGCAGGGGACACAGCTGCCAGGTTATCATGTCATCATATGATTAAGTCCATGCCCTTCTCAGTTGCCATGCCCAGCTCCTCCTCCTCCTGTTTGATGAATCCTTCCTCCAATGACCTCTCATCACCCTTCACTACCCTCCTAAGCAATAAGGCTCTTTAAATTTCCAGTGAGAGCACTTGTGCATGTTTGACCCCTGCTTACATCTTTGCCTTTGTTTCTGTCTGCTTACTTGCTTCTTGACCTGATTGACTATTGTGTTGCCCACCTTGATCTGTTTGCCTGTACCCAGTAATATCTCTGCCTGTCAATAGAAAACAAAACACACGCTCCAGATGGACGCGTCTTACTGCCATGGCCCGCTGCTGCCTCCAAACACCCCGCGGATCCAGTTTCTTTGCTGCTCTGAACATACGGCTGGCGAGGTGAGCCAGGCTTATAGCACTACACCGGTGCTTTCCAGAGCCATTCCCCCAGCTATTTCCACTAGGAAAGCCACAGCAAGCGGGGAACCTCCGGCTTCCTTAATCCTCAGGAGATCCACACAGAGCCTCTATACGCCAGGCTTCCCACAGGGGCAGGAAACCACACTGAGGTTAAGAGGAGGGCCTAATCCTTTTATACTTCAGGTTTCCTGTCCCTGGGGGTGAGGTCCCTCTCTCTGTGGTGCTGTCATGTCAAAGGGGAAACAAAAGAATGAGTAAGAGGGCACTCACCATTAAAAACGTATTTTATTTTAATATCTTAAAAACACCATGGGTCCCACCATGTGCGTTTTTTTCCTTTGGGAATTTTAATTGTTTTTAATGTGTAGGGATTTTTTTGTTCCTCTGCCAACCTTTGTGTCAGTACATGTCTATTTTCTAGGTATTTCTAATAAACATTTTTGTATTATTTCTTTCTCTGGAGTGCTCCTTTATATCGCATACCCCTGTTTTTCTTTTTTGGTGTATTGCATTGAAGTCAATACAATGCCACCCACTGTGTTCCCACTTCGTTATTTTATCATCCGTTCTTTAGAACGGGTGTTAAAATAATGAACATGCCTATTATTTTCAGACGTTGTTTATGGAACAGCGTCTGGAAACAACAGCTGCTTACACAATGTAAAGTACGGCCAGCAACCATACTTTACATTGTAGTCATTGGTTAGTTGCATTGCACAAAGTCTGTAAAAAAATTCTGAATCTGGTTTTAATTAAAACAATATATGCACATTTTACAATACATTCAAAGCTGCTATTCAATGTAAATGCTGAACTACCTGTCAGCTGTCTTAAGACCTTCTTGTCCTTTCTGAATGTAAATCTAAGCTCAACTGTGATCAAATGAAATCAACAAAAATAAAACCAGATTTAAAAAAGAAAATCAGAATAAAAGAGTTAAAAAAAACTGAAATGTGTTCCTGGCATTTAGATGAATTATTCAGGCATAAACTTTTATGACAGCTCAGTATAAATACACTATAATGGTTTGATGGAGGGAGGCCCTTCATCTGGGATTTATTCATTTTTTGCTGGTTAAAAGTAAGGCACGGTACCGCCACGGTTTCTTATATTGCTGCATAGTTATATGAACTTGTATAAGGTTCTCATCCATAACAGGATGGAATCTCGTTACTTAACTCCCTTGAGAATCTATGAGAATGAAGGATCAGCAAATTTATATATATTTATTATTATTTTAGGTAGGAAGGTAATATAACTTTAGTGATTTGAGGGGATAACTTTAATTTATTCATTCGCATTAAATATATAGGAAGTATATGGTGCAATGTATCAATTGTTAGTGGTTGAAGTCATCAGGATTTGAATGATAGTATTTTATGTAATTTGTATGTAAAAACTTTAATCTCACTATAAAGATTACATGTGATCACTTTGTTCATTAAAACATTTATCCATCTGAAATGTATCTATTATCAATATGCTAATATTACCCACAATGTTAGATTTTCTATTTACTTATGCTCATATTGTATACTGTAATGTTACCTCTAATGATTTGAAAACTTTCTGCCCCTGGTGGACACAAATTTATTAACCACATACTACTAGTTTTGCAGTTACATATATATACTGTATATGTTCTGCATTCAAAAATCATTCCTTTCAACTGATTAATTGCAATGCTGGTAGGGCAGGGGACACAGCTGCCAGGTTATCATGTCTTCATATAATTAAGTCCATGCCCTTCTCAGTTGCCATGCCCAGCTCCTCCTCCTCCTGTTTGATGAATCCTTCCTCCAATGACCTCTCATCACCCTTCACTACCCTCCTAAGCAATAAGGCTCTTTAGATTTCCAGTGAGAGCACTTGTGCATGTTTGACCCCTGCTTACATCTTTGCCTTTGTTTCTGTCTGCTTACTTGCTTCTTGACCTGATTGACTATTGTGTTGCCCACCTTGATCTGTTTGCCTGTACCCAGTAATATCTCTGCCTGTCAATAAAAAACAAAACACACGCTCCAGATGGACGCGTCTTACTGCCATGGCCCGCTGCTGCCTCCAAACACCCCGCGGATCCAGTTTCTTTGCTGCTCTGAACATACGGCTGGCGTGGTGAGCCAGGCTTATAGCACTACACCGGTGCTTTCCAAAGCCATTCCCCCAGCTATTTCCACTAGGAAAGCCACAGCAAGCGGGGAACCTCCGGCTTCCTTAATCCTCAGGAGATCCACACAGAGCCTCTATACGCCAGGCTTCCCACAGGGGCAGGAAACCACACTGAGGTTAAGAGGAGGGCCTAATCCTTTTATACTTCAGGTTTCCTGTCCCTGGGGGTGAGGTCCCTCTCTCTGTGGTGCTGTCATGTCAAAGGGGAAACAAAAGAATGAGTAAGAGGGCACTCACCATTAAAAACGTATTTTATTTTAATATCTTAAAAACATTTGTGCAGAGTGGTGCAGCTAGTGCCTGGCTGACTGCATTGACATGACAGCTGTTTCGCACAGAAACCATGCTTCTAGCGTCCGTCACATCAACACAATCAGCCAGGCACTGGTGTCCCCGTCTGTAGCACCAGTCTGCAAAGATTGTTTAACCCCTTGCCTCTAAAGCCTGTTTTGGCCTTAATGACCAGGCTCATTTTTCAAAATCTGACCTGTCTCACTTTATGCGCTTATAGCTCAGTGATGCTTTAACTTATGCTAGCGATTCTGAGACAGTTTTTTTGTCACATATGGCACTTTATATTAGTGGCAAAATTTGGTCACTACTTTGTGTGTTTTTTGTGAAAAACATCAAAATATCATGAAAAATTAGGAAATTTTGCATTTTATGAACTTCTGAAATTCTCTGCTTCTAAAAAAGGAAGTCATAGCACATAAATTAGTTACTAAATCACATTACCAATATGTCCTCTTTATTCTGGCATAATTTGGGAAACATATTTTACTTTTTTAAGGTGTTATGGGGCTTAGAAATTTATTAGCAAATTATCACATTTTGTGAAAGTTTCCAAAACTGATTTTTTTAGGGACCAGTTCTTTTTTTAAATGGATTTAGAAGTCTGGTATCCTGAAAACCCCCATAAGTGACATTTTGGAAACTACACACCTTAAAGAATTAATCTAGGGGTATAATGAGCATTTTAACCCTACAGGGGCTGGAGGAAAGTATTCACAATTAGGCAGTAAAAAAAATTGAAAATTTAAATTTTCAAATAATAAATACGTTTAGATTAAAGTTTCTCATTTTCAAAAGGAACATGAGAAAAAAAGCATGCCAAAATCTGTAACGCAGGTTCTCCTGAATACAATGGTACCCCATATGTGGGCGTAAACCACTGTATGGGCACACAGCCGGACTCAGAAGGGAAGGAGCGCCAATTAGCTTTTTTTAAAGCAGATTTTGATGAAGAAATTTCTGAGCGCCAGGTGCGTTTGCAGTGCCCCTGTAGTGTCCGCAGAATAGAATCCCCCCAAAAGTCACACCATTTTCGAAAGTACACCCCTCAAAGAATTCATCTTTGAGTAGGATGAGCATTTTGACCCCACATGCATTAGAGGAAAGTATTCAAAATTAGACAGTAAAAATGAAAAACACGAATTTTTCCAATAATATGTTCGTTTAGTTTGAAATTTCTCAATTTCACGAGGAACAAGAGAAAAAAAGTACCCAAAATTTGTAACACAGGTTCTCCTGAATACAATGGTACACCATATGTGGGCGTAAACCACTGTATGGGCACACAGCAGGGCTCAGAAGGAAAGGAGCGCCAATTAGCTTTTTTTAATGCAGATTTTGCTGAAGAAGTTTCTGAGCGCCAGGTGCGTTTGCAGTGCCCCTGTAGTGTCCGCAGAAGAGAACCCCCCCAAAAGTCACCCCATTTTGGAAAGTACACCCCTTAAAGAATTCATCTTGGGGTGTGGTGACCATTTTGACCCCACAGGTAATAGAGGAAAGTATTTAAAATTAGACAGTAAAATTGAAAAACTTGAATTTTTCCAATAATATGTTCGTTTAGATTTAAATTTCTCAATTTCACAAGGAACATGAGAATATCCGCACCCCAAAATTTGTAATGTAGGTTCTCCTGAGTACAACGGTACCCCATATGTGGGCATAAACCACTGTATGGGCACACAGCCGGGCTCAGAAGGGAAGGAGCGCCAATTAGCTTTTTCAGTTCAGATTTTGCTGAAGTAGTTTCTGAGCGCCAGGTGCGTTTGCAGTGCCCCTGTAGTGTCCGCAGAATAGAACCCCCCCAAAAGTCACCCCATTTAGAAAAGTACACCCCTCAAAGAACTCATCTTGGGGTGCAGTGAGCGGTTTGACCCCACAGGTATTAGAGGAAAGTATTTAAAATAAAGACAGTAAAACTCAAATTTTTCCAATAATATGTTTGTTTAGTTTAAAATTTATCAATTTCACGAGGAATGGGAGAAAAAACGTACCCCAAAAAAAGTAACGCAGCTTCTTCTGAGTAAAACGGTACCCCATACGTGAGCATGAACCACTGTATGGGCACACAGCAGGGCTCAGAAGGAAGGGAGCGCCAATTTGCTGGAGCAAAACCGCAGCTAGTAATAGTTATTAGAATAGCGCAGTTACTAAAATACAATAAAAAATGAGATTACAGGTAATGTGGGGTGGTCACGGGCAACCTGGGTGGTTATGGGCAACCTGGGGTGGTTATGGGCAACCTGGGGTGGTTAAGGGCAACCTGCGGTGGTTACAGGCAATGTGCGGTGGTAACGGGCAACGTGGGGTGGTAAAGGGCAACGTGGGGTGGTTACGGATAAACTGAAGTGCTTATAGGTAATCTGGGATGTGTACCTGTAATTTGGGGTGGTTACAGGCAATCTGGCATGGTTACGGGCAATCTGGAGAGGGTCACTGGCAATTTGGGGTGGTCGGGGGAAACGTGCGGTGGTCGGGTGCAATGTGCGGTGGTCAGAGGCAATCTGGGGGGAATTACGTGTGATTAGGGGCAACCTGGGGGGGTTACAGACAATCTGCAGTGGTTACGGGCAACATGGGGTGGTTACAGACAATCTGCAATGGTTATGGGCAACATGGGGTGGTTACAGACAATCTGGGGTGGTTAGGGATAAAATGAAGTGCTTATAGGTAATCAGGGGTGGGTACATGTAATTTTGGGTGGTTACAGCAATCTGGTGTGGCTACGGGCAATCCTGAGAGGGTCACTGGCAACGTGTGTGAGTTAGAGGCAACGTGCGGTGGTTAGAGGCAACGTGCGTTGGTTATAGGCAACGTGCGGTGGTCAGAGGTAACGTGCGGTGGTTACGTGCAATCTGGGGGGTTACGGGCAATTGGGGCTGATTAGGGACCATCTGGAGGGGGTCACTGGCAATTCGGAGTGGTTACGGTCAACATGTGGTGGTTACGGGCAACGTGCGGTGGTTATGGGCAATGTGCGGTGGTTATAGGCAATGTGCGGTGGTTATGGGCAACGTGCGGTGGTTATGGGCAACGTGCGGTGGTTATGGGCAACGTGCGGTGGTTATGGGCAACGTGCGGTGGTTATGGGCAACGTGCGGTGGTTATGGGCAACTTGTGGTGGTTATGGACAACGTGTGGTGGTTATGGGCAACGTGTGGTGGTTATGGGTAATGTGTGGTGGTTCTAGGCAACGTGCGGTGGTTATGGGCAACGTGCGGTGGTTATGGGCAATGTGCGGTGGTTATGGGCAATGTGCGGTGGTTATGGGCAATGTGTGGTAGTTATAGGCAACGTGCGGTGGTTATGGGTAATGTGTGGTGGTTATAGGCAACGTGCGGTGGTTATGGGCAACGTGCGGTGGTTATGGGCAATGTGTGGTGTTATAGGCAACTTGCGGTGGTTATGGGCAACGTGCGGTGGTTAGAGGCAACGTGCGGTGGTTATGGGCAGCGTGCGGTGGCTATGGGCAATGTGCAGTGATTACGTGCAATCTGGTGTGATTACGGGCAACCTGGGGTGGATACGGGCAACCTGTGGAACTGCAATTGTTACTATAATAAAAAGTGTGTGTTTTATTTTTTTTGTACTTTATACATTCATTTTCACTATATTACTATGATTATTGTGATATTTTCTATCACAGTAATCATAGTTCAGTGACAGAGACCAAATTTAAATTTTCAGAGATAACTGATTCTGGAGCGCATGCGCACTTCAGAATCAGCCTGGACGCCGAGGAGGATGGACCTCCCTGGATCAGGTAATGTATATGGGGAAGGGGGGTGACTGGGGGGGTGGGGGGCGACTTGGGGGGGCGACACTGTATCACTTTTTATCCCCTGTCACCAGTGTCGGACTGGGTACCTTGGGCCCACCAGGGAAACTGATTCTAGGGGCCCACCCTACATACAAAGACACAACCAGCGCCAAACCTTTAACATTAGTACAGCAACTTTGCATAAACCCGTGTATGTTACCAACGATGCATGCACATTGCCAGTCACATATGCAATCGTTTAGTGGCACCATATGCAAACAGCATAGAATGTTTAGAATGTTTTTTTTTTTTAAAGGGAATTTCTCGTCTGCAGAAATTCAGTTCACTGCTGTGTGCTGCATGTTAGCAGGTGAGAACACCCCTTTAAAGAGGATGTACCACCAGGTACATCCTCTTGAATTTAACACACCGATAGAACGGCGCCGTCATGAGGAACCGCGGCCCGGTTCCTGTGTATGGCGCCATTCTATCCAGCGGTACCAGGCCATGCTGAAGCACTGGAGGTCAACCGGCCCGCCCCCAGTGGGTGGGAATTCCCTGCCCTCTATGAAGAGGCTCCAAATCAAATCATCTGCTGCAGATCCAGTGTGTGTTAAGGCACCCTTAGAACATTTTTTTCATGTGAACAGGAGGACCTGATGCACAAAAAGCATGACATCATATATACACCCACCCCACACACACACACATATATATATATACGCACACACATCACACATGTGTATAACATACAGTGCATGACATTATATACATTAGTGATGTCACGAAACCAGATTTTTGAGTTTAATACCAATACCAACTTTTTTATTTTGATACTTGATACCATTTCGGTACTTAGCATATAACCCCCATAATTATTCAATATAATGCTGCCCCCCCCCCCCCCCCCCGACTGCAGATATAATGCTCCCCAATCTTAAGACTGTTCAAAATTGCTGTATTCTGATTGCCATAACTTTTTTAATCTTTCAACCTGTAGGGCTGTCTGAGAGTTATTTTTGTGCACCATGGTCTGCAGCTTTTCGGTACCGTGTTTGCATGTACAGTGGTGCCTTGGATTACGAGCATAATTCGTTCCAGGACCGCGCTTGTATTCCAAAGCAAATTTTCCCATAAGAAATCATAGAAATGCAGACAATTGGTTCCACACCCCCAAAATAATGATTTATTATTCTGAATAACATGTAAAACAGATGAAACAAACATTCAGAAACAGCAGAATATGTGATATTATAAGTTACTGTACAGTAATGGAGAGGATGGGAAACACAAGGGCGGACAGAGACTGCAGGGAGCATGAAGGAATGAGCAGGGCAGATGTGGGCACATACATGCAGCGCTCTCTGTCTGGGGAGAGAGGTATTACAGCTATAGAGAGATCACCTCCACAGTCCTGTCCCCTGATGTAAGCCCCAGCCTGAAGTGGATCTGCTATGATTGGAAGGTGAGGGAGACTTCCAGGGTCAGAGTACAGGGCTGTAGACCCCGCTATGCAGACCATGCCCCTCCCCCACTCCTCCTCCAACCCAGTACAGGGAGTTCTTACACCAAAGCAATGCTCTTACACCAAGTCACAATTTTGAAAAACTGTGAGCTCTTAAACTAAAACGCTCCTAAACCAAGTTACTCTTAAACCAAGGTACCACTGCATTACTAGTTTTTTTGCAAACACTGTATACCATGCGAGTTTAGGAAGGTGATAATTTAATAGTGCAATTACACATGCGATGATGCCAATTTTTCCCCTTTTTTTGTTTTTATTAAAGTAGTTAGAGTTAGTAGTAGTATGGCTCACACACACAGTATAGTATGTTGGGGGTAGCAGTAGTATGGCTGACACACAGTATAGTATGTTGGGGGTAGCAGTAGTATGGCTGACACACAGTATAGTATGTTGGGGGTAGCAGTAGTATGGTGGACACACAGTATAGTATGTTGGGGGTAGCAGTAGTATGGTGGACACACAGTATAGTATGTTGGGGGTAGCAGTAGTATGGCGGACACACACACACACACACACACACAGTATAGTATGTTGGGGGTAGCAGTAGTATGGCTGACACACAGTATAGTATGTTGGGGGTATCAGTAGTATAGCTGACACAGTATAGTATGTTGGGGGTAGCAGTAGTATGGCGGTCACACAGTATAGTATGTTGGGGGTAGCAGTAGTATAGCTCACACACACAATATAATATGTTGGGGGTAGTAGTTGTATGGCGGACACACAGTATAGTATGTTGGGGGTAGCAGTAGTATGGCGGACACACAGTATAGTATGTTGGGGATAGCAGTAGTATGGCGGACACACAGTATAGTATGTTGGGGGAAGCAGTAGTATGGCGGACACACAATATAATATGTTGGGGGTAGCAGTAGTATGGCGGACACACAGTATAGTATGTTGGGGGAAGCAGTAGTATGGCGGACACACACAATATAATATGTTGGGGGTAGCAGTAGTATGGCGGACACACACACACACACACACACAGTATAGTATGTTGGGGGTAGCAGTAGTATGGCTGACACACACAGTATAGTATGTTGGGGGTAGCTGTAGTATAGCTGACACACACACAGTATAGTATTATGGGGGTAGTACTTGTAGTTGTATGGCTGACACATAGCACTAGCATTGTATATTGAGGATAGTAGTTGTATTGCTGACACATAGCTATACAACTACTATCCCCAATATGCTATACTAGTGCAATGTCAGCCATACAACTACTATCCCCAATATACTATACTAGTGCAATGTCAGCCATACAACTACTATGCACAATATACTATACTAGTGCTATGTGAGCCATACAACTACTATCCCCAATATACTATACTAGTGCTATGTCAGCCATACAACTACTATCCCCAATATACTATACTAGTACTGACACAGCTATACAACTACATGCTGACACATAGCACTAGTATAGTATATTGAGGGTAGTAGTTGTATTGCTGACACATAGGACTAGTATAGTATATTGAGGGTAGTAGTTGTATTGCTGACACATAGGACTAGTATAGTATATTGAGGGTAGTAGTTGTATTGCTGACACATAGCACTAGTATAGTATATTGAGGGTAGTAGTTGTATTGCTGACACATAGCACTAGTATAGTATATTGAGGGTAGTAGTTGTATTGCTGACACATAGCACTAGTATAGTATATTGAGGGTAGTAGTTGTATTGCTGACACATAGCACTAGTATAGTATATTGAGGGTAGTGGTTGTATTGCTGACACATAGGACTAGTATAGTATATTGGGAAAAGTATTAGCTGTAGTGGAGAGAACCTTCACCTCCCAGTTCAGCCCTTACACATTTACACACCATCCTACATAATGTTGACATAACACACATATTTGCACACACATAAGCACACTCACCCTTCATGAAGAGCAGGACAGGTGTGCAGGAGATGTATGTGGAGGGATCAGAGAGCTGCATGGTGTGTGCAGACAATCCCTACTGCCCTCCCCTTCTGTCCCGACTGGAGAGCTGGATACTGGAGGCCTGTCTGCTCTGGGGGAGCTCCACATGCAGAGACATCACCCAGCAGGAGGCCTTCTGTTACAGGCCACCTGTCATAGCTGCTGCAGGGGGCCCTCTCCCCTCCGGCTGTGTCCCCACTGAGCAGCCAGAGAGGAGGAGGTGGGGGAGGGGCCGGGAGAGGAGAGAGACACCCGCTCCACATTACACTGCTGCCTGTCACCATGGTCACTGCCCGGCCCATACACCTCACTATACAGAGGCAGTGACCAGGTGACAGGACTCTGCAGCTGCAGGGAGAAATGTACGGCATATGGGGCCTTGAGCAAATAAACGGGAAGCCTCCTGTTAAGGGGCCCACCAATAGGGAGGAAGGGGGAGGGGCCCACCGGGGGTTTCCCCGGCTCCCCGGTGGCCCAGTCCGAGGCTGCCTGTCACCAATCATTTATGGTGACGGGATAAAAAGTGCTTCCCTGCACTGGGAACAGGCGATCAGCGGTATATAGTATATACCGCCGATCGCCTGCTCCGGGACCCCACAGGGGGGTCCCCGATCACTGCCCCGTGCTCTCCGCTACCTCCGGTGGCGGAGAGCATGGGGCTTTGATCATTATTTTATTTCCATCCCTGTGAACAGAGATAGTCTGTTCACAGGGATGGGGCGGCCATCTTGGATGTGATGGCTGCCCGGGGAGGGGAGGGATAGTGATCGCCCACTACGGGGGCTGATCTGGGGTCTGATTGATACATTTTCATCTCCCCCCACCGTGGATTCACGGTGGGGGGAAATGAAAGGCGCCGGTAATGCCCGGTACCGGCGGATCGCCGCTATAACGGTCACACAGCCTCCTCTTGCTGCTCGATCTTAGATAGAGACAGAGGGGGGAGGCAGGGAAACCATGACGTCCAGGGACGTCATGATGCGTTCTGCCACTGCTTTTCATGACGTCCCTGGATGTCATATTGGGGGAAGGGGTTAAAGGTTTGAAAAAAAAAATGTTTTTAATGGTGAGTGCCCTCTGAGGGTATGTGCACACTGAGTAATTTTGACGGAAACTCTGTAGCGGAATTCTCAGCCTGTGCCCGCTCGCGGACTGAGGTGGGCGTGCGCATCTCCGCCTGTGTCATAGACTCTATTCTATGCACAGGCGGATTCTGCCCTCCGTCTAAAGAATGAACTTGATCATTCTTTGGACGGATGAAAGAATTTGCCTGTGCATAGAATAGAGTCTATGACACAGGCGGAGATGCGTGCACCCACCGTAGTCCGCGTGCGGGCACAGGCTGAGAATTCCGCTACAGAGTTTCCGTCAAAATTACTCAGTGTACACATACCCTTACTCATTTTTTTTTTTGCAGCCATTTTTGCAATACTAGTAAGTACCCCCTAATATTGCCTAAAAACTAATACTCCCAGCTTATCAGTAGTGCCAATTGCTGTATCTAAACTTTAATTATCCCTGCCTGTCCCCTCTGTGGCTTCCAACAAAATCTTCTTTTGTGCTAGGCCAGCTGCCACCTATACTAGAAACATTCCCAAAGCAGTTAGGTGGCACAAGATCCGCACCCATTACCCCCCCCCCCCCCCAATTAATCATGATAACTTATGTAATATGTGTTGTCCACACTGCAATTTTAGTTGCATTATCCACACCACCACTGTGTGACTATGTAGCATTTTAATTGCATTTCCATTTTTTTTTAAACTGACATTACATCTCAATTCAGTTTAGAACCACTGACTACACATATAAGACCAAAGCCCAAACAACTGCCATGAAATTCTGTTATTTACACACATATCAAATTTGACAGACGTACATATGGCTGCTATATCTAAATAGGTTTATGCTGTTCATCAATATAGTTTAACAAAGGTCATACACTGCTTATTAAACGTCAAAAGGGAAACTGCTCTTTAAAGAATGTTTGCCTATAAAGGCTCCACATAGGAAGCCAAGGTTAAAAGGACAGGTAACACTTGGCTACGGTGTATTTCATTTAGCTAAATAATTGTCGTCCATTAAAAGTTTACTGGCCCTTGTGTTCACCAGCTGTATAGTTACAAACAAAATCCCATGAAATTGCAAGTCTAACTAAAGTTCCCATTATCTGGGATTTCTAGCTGGGTAAATTGCTCCTCTGAAGTTCCCGGTTCACAGGTTTGAAATTGTGCCGCATCTCTAAAATTACACAGTATTAATTTGAGCCCGTATTAACACAGCAAGAAAAATACAGTGTGCTCTACTGATGAAAGGAAAAATACAGCGAACCATTAGATTTGCGGCAGGAGGATTCTGCTAGGTTGTACTTAGAAATCTTTGGCAAGAATAAAGTCATAGTCCCGAACAGTAGGACAAACACGGCAAAACACAGGAGTCTACGTGCTAAAACAATGAAAGACTTTGTTATGAACTGCAGCTTAATTTAATTTCCCACTTGTGCCATATGCGAGGGACTTTCTACACGGCTTACTTATACCTGATACAAGATTACTTTCTAAACAAAAAGATGGGAGAAAAAAAGAGAAAGATATGTCAATATAATAGTCAGCATGATTGTCCCCATAACATTTGCATAGTCAGTTTAACCAGAAGAAGGTTTATAAGCAAGATATAAGAAATGTTTCCATTTTATTTTTGTAGTACCAATGAAAATAAAAAAAAATACTTATTTTCTCCTAAATTTAAAACCAATTCTAATGATCATTTGTATTCAATGGGGCTCAAGTAAAGGCCCCAATACACATTAGGCTATCGTCAACTGAACCCAACATTCACAGAGGATTTGGCCGTAATTCTCGCATTTATGGGGTCATCCTAAACAACCACCGACAGATGATGTCCATGGTGATAAGGGTCAGCTGTGATACAAAAGAAGGCTGTTACTAGAAATGCTTATTTGGCTGATGATGGTCCTGTGTAAAAGAGTAAGTAATAAGCCAAGGAGCGGGAAAACGCCCACTCATTGGTTGATCACATCTTTTGTGCAGCCACATAAAACATTGATTACCAGCCACACATCTCCCTGTGTAAACAGGAGATGTGCAGTCGATAGTAATGTATTTTAAATGGCCACACAAACGACAGAGGGATTGTTCATGCGGCCAAGCCATTTGAATAATTGTGCCTTGTGAAAGTTGTGCAAGTAAGCACTCATATCGCTAATATGTGCTTGTTTGCAGCCGCAAAGACTCAAAGATCGCTCAATCCACCTTTAGGTCTCATATGCAAAAATCCATGTGACATTTGCATTCTGGCACAGGTATTTTTAACCATCAGAGCTGAAATCCACATCATGGAAAGAAACTAGTAAACAAAGGGGGAGATCTTTCAAAGGGTGTACAATTTTGACTGGTACAATCTGCCCACAGCAACCAATCACAGCTCCTCTTTTCTTTTAGGAGAGCTTAAAAAGCTAAGCTGTGATTGGTTGCTGTGGGCAGTGTGCACCAGTTTGATAAATCTGGGCCAAAGTATCTCTTGTTGATGCAGCTTCAGGTGGCCTGGAAACATATAGGCAGCACTGCAAGGAAATAATCCATGTCTAGAACTGTGGACAATACGCATTTACACATCAGTCCAGGCTATAAACAATTATTCACATCAGACTATTTTTACATACGCTCTATAGTTAAACTAGTTCTAATCATTTCACACCTACTGTGAGTCACTTGTAACATATTCATTAGACTGTATGCAACTAAGAATTTTTGACAAGTACTACAACAACACAGCGTTAAGATCCGCAGGTGGTAAAATTACAAGTTTTGCAGGAAATTATGCTATAGCTTTAGGTTCCAGAGGTCAATTCTTCTAAAACACAGTATACTGTAATAGCCTTAAAAAAAATCCAGTCTTTTGTCCCTGCTCCTCAGCAAATAACTAAAGAGAAACCTCTCCAACTATTCCCTCAATGCAACAATCATGTTTATTGAACCACCTAGAATATGAAGTAGCACAGCGGCTGCAGAGAGACACAGAACAAACATGAACAATATATTCAGCTAAGTATTTCTCTAAGGTTTAAACAACACTGGGGGATTGTACAACTCTGCATGTTATTTTAGAAAGACAGACAAAGTCAAAAAGTTTGTGGAAAATGTAAAGTGTGTAAGTTGTAGACTGTCTAGGGGCTCCGATTCCCTCCGCTAAACAAGAAAGTGACCTGCCATGGATTTTCAGATCAATAATTCTTGCCCAGTATTTATGAAATGCTAGATGTAAGGAACCAAGTCTATTCTTTGTATACTGAGCTAATATTTAGCAAATGTGTGTGGCTCTCTTTTGTTGTAGGGTTAGACATTTTAATAAGCCTAGTGAAGATATTTTTCAAGTAGGGTAAATGTTTCCTTAGGCTCTTTTATATTGAAAGACAATCGTCTAGTAGGACCACTCATTGCCAATAACTGGATGGTGTAAAAGAGACAGCTATCAGCAATTCAATTCATTGTTAAATGACAGCACATCTGCCTACGTGACTAAGAATGTGTGGCTGATTATGATGAAATGAATGGGCCAGCAATCCAGCAATGGTTTTTGTGGCCCAGCTGCATGATTGATTGTAATGGCTCTGTAAAAGATTGCCCATCTTGTAAAGTGACGCTTGTTTGCGGCCTCAGGTTGACTCTGTGGTGCCACAGCAGTGGTCTTTTTAACTGCTGCCCTAGAGACAGCTTGAAAATCAGTGCAGCACCAGTACCCCAGTTACCCTACCAACTATTTCTCTATGAGGTGAATAGAGATAGTGCAGAGGTTCCAGTACTAGCATAGAGGTGAGCTACCTATGTACTCAGGAACCCTGTCCCCTAATACCAACCAGTGACCTGCCAAGAATATCTATAGGAGACCTCGCTACAGCTAAACTTGCTTCTTTTTAAGGGTCAGTGTTTAAAAAGCCTGTGCATACAGGGCATGGACGGTAAAGCAGGCAGCCAATGGCACTTGCCCTTCTTACACTTGCTGCTTTCAAAGGAACCTGCTGAAGACCCATTAGTTCTTTGTTGTATGAATATCAGTTTTTGATTTACCAGGACCAACCAGGAGAGACACAAGGAGTGAATATATTGAAATCATAAGAATATATTATACAATCTGTTTTTATTCCCCGCAGTACAGGATGGAGCTCCATATCACAGACATAAAGCTTGTTAATTAATCTCCTGACAGTAAAGGAAAAAGCATAAAACGTCAGACGGCTCACATCCATATCCAATCCCGAGATTTAAAGTAATGTACACGTGAGCCCTAACAAGTGCACTCTCATCTTGGAGCTAAATGATTTATGGATGATTTTTATTTTATTTTATTTTAAAAGAATGTTTAATATAGAGGAACCATATTTTTCTCATGTGAACTGTTTTCTATATCTATAATGTTGGATGCTGCTCATCTTGGATGGTATCTACGTAATAGAATCTGATATAAAACACATTACAACCAGCCAAAAATGCATGCTGTCTTGTGTAGCCCATGTGTGTGTGTGCTGTTTTGTTTGCTTATTTTGTATACTTAAGGAAAAAAATTTTTGAAAGTTGAAAAAAATAATACATGCAGTGAGTGATAACAGTAAACCTTCATAACCCTGTAAGCTTTTCTCACTGAATATCTTTCAGACGTTTTGGTGTTATTTTATAACAATGGACGTTATTCATATATTTTGACGTTGTATTAACATAGCCTAACTGTGACAGAATCAGGGCCTAGTAAACATCTCCAGTCCTGCCATGATAGTACAACAATTACACCCTGCTAAAGGCTGCAGACAGAATGTAATGGCATGTAATGTAATGGTTGTAAAATAATAGTACCATGTAAAACAACATTTCAGTGTACTGTACAATCAAGTAATTGCATGTTTAAATCTTAAGTACTAAGGGGGGGGGGGGGACTTAAAAATCTAAAGACTAAAAAAAAAGACAAAAAAAAAACAAAAGCAAAATGTTTTTTACTTACTTTAATAAAAAAAAAAGATTGATAGAAAAAAGACATCAAACCCAAACTGGTACTTTAAAAAAAAAAAAAAAATCTATAGTTCTGAATGCAAAAATACGTAAATAAATTAATTTTAAAAAGCTCCATAGAGGATACAGGCAGTAGAACCATAGTTCCCCTTTAAACTCCCTATTAAGCAGAAGATGCCATGGAGGAAGATATGTCTCTTACCTTCATCCTCAGCACTGTTCCAGTGCAGTCAGAAATTTGCTCGGACCCCCTGCAATTTATACTTGCGGGAGGGAGCAGAAGGGGTTAAGGGCGGCAGAATTACATACTCGCTGCGGTCGTTTAGACCGCAGCAAGTATGTAGTGTATGGGAACTGCCAGGACCTGCTGGGCTCGCAGCGAGAATCTCGCTGCGAGCCCGTTCGTGTGAATATACCCTAATGGTGCGTTCACACCTACAGGATCTGCAGCTGATTTTCTGCAGCAGATTTCATTTAAATAACTGAACACAGCATCACATCTGCTGCAGATCTGCTGCAGATCCTGTAGGTGTGAACGCACCCTAAGGGTATATTCACACGAACGGGCTCGCAGCGAAAATCTCGCTGCGATCCCGGCAGGTCCTGGCTGTTCCCTCACACTATATACTCGCTGCGGTCTAAACGACCGCAGCGAGTATGTAATTCTGCCGCCCTTAACCCCTTCTGCTCCCTCCCGGCTCCCCCGCTGTAAGCATACATTACCTGTCCTCGCTGCACGGGTCCGGCGTCCTGCTCTCCCGTCCGGCCAATCAGTGTGTTGCCCAGCTGCAGCCACTGATTGGCCGGACGGGAGAGCAGGACACCGGACTCGTGCAGCAAGGACAGGTAAAGTATGCTTACAGCGGGGGAGCCGGCCGGTAGCAGAAGGGGTTAAGGGCGGCAGAATTACATACTCGCTGCGGTCGTTTAGACCGCAGCAAGTATGTAGTGTATGGGAACTGCCAGGACCTGCCGGGCTCGCAGCGAGAATCTCGCTGCAAGCCCGTTCGTGTGAATATACCCTTATAGAGGATTTTAGTTAGGACAGTGATTTTAACTGCCGCTATCTGTCCTAGCATGGAGATGGGTAATGTGTTCCATTTCTCCAGCAGGGATCGGATTTCTGCGAACAGTTTAGGAAAGTTATGTGTATACAATTGGCCGTGTCCATAAGAAATTTCTGTTTTTGCTTTTTTAGGATCTGACTTTCCCCTAGAAACAGTGCCACATGTAGCCCATGCATTTTAGCAGCAACTATGCATGGGGACAAGCTTTGATACTATACACAGCCATTTAAAAAAAAAAAAAAAAAAAAGTAGTACTGTTTCAAAAGAATTTTTTTAATAGACAGGCAGCTTATGCCTACACCTACTTGTATTTTACTGTAACCAATAAGCAGAGGACAAAGTCGGCACATCTGCAGTCACATTGCAGCCACGGAGATAGCTTACACAAATGTATCTTTCTTCCAGCACCGAGTCAAATTGTCAATAAGAATATAAAGGTCAGAGGAGCAATGGAAGACGAGGAAAACTGATTTCTTCACAAATAACTCTATCAGGTTCTTTTATTACAGTCAGTGTTTAATAATGTCATCTTTCCATCGTGACATAAATCACATCATTTAACTGCTTGCTTACAGCTACAATGGTTTCTGCACTGGCGTTTATAAAATGACATCTAGTGATGAGCGAAAAGTATTCCATCGAATACTACGCTATTTGAGCAATTTGTATTTGTTCGAATATTCAAACGAAAACACAGTAAAAAATTAAATTCGCCCTCTCGCCCCCCCCCCCCAGCGCTTTTTCCAGCCAATAAACATGCAAGGGGGGGGGGAGGCACTAGGAAAAAGCAAGACTTTAAAAAATAAACCTTTAACTGTGATTGGCTGGATACACTATGTCACCTCCTGAGTATACGAATAGGTGATTTTAGATTCGTTTCACTCGCTGGTTGGAGCTAGAGAGGGACATACTGTATAGCAGGGAGAGAAAGCTTTTAGGTAAAGTTAGGTAGGAAGGGACCCCCAAAAACCCCTATTAGGGCTAAAAGTATAGAAAGCAGAGATTTAGAAGGCAATTTGAGACAGTGTGTCCAGGGACAAAGTGATTTTTAACGTTTAATGATTGCAAACAAGATTGTTTATTGTTAACCTGAAATCATTTACCATATTACACAGAACTATAGTCGTTAGTTCTGATCGTTATTGCGAACGTTACTACGATTGTTTACTCCATCTGATCGAATGTGGAATTTCAGCGAACAATTAGCGAACGATTAGCGAACAATAGTTAGCAAATGATAATCGTCTCATGTAATAGGGTTCTTGGGTAGGAAGGGACTCCCAAACGTTAGATGCACCCAGGCATGCTTCCCCTGGTGGCCTAAATGAATTCCAGAGGTTCTGGCATCATTTCCTGAGGTGTCATTGTGGACTTGGTGAATTCCAAGTGGTTGAATATTGATTTCAAAGACCCAAGTATTTTTTGTCCCATAGACTATAGTGGATTCGATAATCTACCGAATATATGAATATCAGGGGCAATTGAATCGAATTTCGAATATTTCACTATTCGCTCATCTCTAAGGACGTCATATAGGATTACTTATATAATGTATCAGTGCATTGGGGGTTTAGAATAAAAAGGCTAAAATGTACACAATTCACTTTAAAAAACAACAAAAAAAATCACACAAAGCACACAGAAGAAAAAAAAATCACACAAGCAACAAGGGGCCTGAACACAGAGTGGTATACCAACATTATATTGGTATAAATATTAGGACACTGATAGATTACACCAATTGTAGCTTTTAAAGCATTGCATTCTAAAGGGTACGTGCACACAATGTATTATTTTTTAAAATAACGGCTGCTGTTTTCAATAAAAACAGCGGGCATTAATGCATTGAAATCAATGCAATGCCGCCCGTTCCGTGCACACAATGCACAGACAATGCCCATTGTTTGGTGTGGCCATGCAAAGAAATGAGCATGTCAATTAATTATGGCCGCTACTCCACAAACATCGTCCATTAATAATCCCGAATGGACAGTTTACAAATCAATGTTCCTGCGGCTGTGAGAGCTCTGACTTTCGCAGGAACATACAAACACGACTTGTGTTCGGCCAGTATATCAATGGACGTTGCTAAGCAATGGCCGTTTTTATACAGTGTGTGGACATAGCCTACATCTATATGCATTAATATAAAGGTAGTCCTCAACTCAATGACTACTCCTTTGTGAAGATTACAAAATTTTGGAAGTGTCTGTGGAAGTTTTGTCCAGACACTTTATTCCAGATAATCTTTTTTGAGGTCAGACTCTGATGGACTAGAGGGTCTGGCCTGCAATCTCCATCTAGTTCATCCCAAAGTGTTTGCGGAGGTGGAGGTTAGGGCTCTGTGCAGCCCAGTCTAGTTCTTGAACACCAGACTCGAACCATTATGCCAATTACCCTTCACTGGATCTAAAGAAACAACCCCATGGAATTACCCCTGGCATTATCTCCACTACACTTTACAGCTGGCACAATGATCAGGCAGATAATGTTCTCCTGGCATTTGCTTAACCCGGACTCATCCATCAGACATCAACTTTTATATAACCTTATGTGGTCAACATTTTAAAAGCCAAATTTTACTTCTCACAGGCTTGGTATTAATTTATTTTTAAAAAAGTAAACGTTATATAGATGTTCCCTTACTGGCATCACCGAGTACAGAATCCAGGAAAAGTTTTTCACTTTCAAAACTTTACAAAAAATCTTTTTGTGTCATCACATTATTATTATTTTTTTTCAGTTTTACAAAAAGACACCTAGTAGAATTACTCGCCACCCTACCCCTTATCTAAGACTGCATGCAAATCTGCACACTTGCCAACGCTGAAGCCTCTATCAATGTAGCTGGTAGCTCAGGAAACAATATGACAAGCCGTACAGGCACATTGTGTTAGGTTGGATTAATCATTGTTTGAGCTTTCATCATGATAGGTGGTGCATTCATTTCCTTCAAATATAATATGCCTACATTTCATTATTTTAAGCGTTTCCAATTTAGAATTCTTGGGTGTCTGACAACTTTCTTTTGTTTGCATTTCCGCAGCTCATTTCTGAATTAAAGGTGTTAGTTTAATTTCAAACTTTTCAAAGTCACTGTGATAAGTCAAGGTCATCATCTCCGCCTTGTAGAAAAGTTACCCCAGCAAAATTAAAGTATGATCTCCTGACATCAGCCAGAAGACCATTATCTCCTAACTTTCTGAGTGCATTACTTTGTAGAGCATCTTGGCGAAATGACTATAAAAGTTATAGACCAATGTTAAACAGTATCGCCCATAAATAAGATCTTTGTCTCTCTGATAACAGTACAAACACTCCCATACATATGAAATTATTTTTTTAATTCCACCTTGCATAGACATTGCCTTTAGTCCAATGATGCTTAAACTCACTATAGTTAAATTGAAATTGATTATGCAAAGATACCTGTCCTCAACATTGAAACTGAAACAAAATGCACAAAACTTCTTGATTTATTCAATAGTGTTACATGCAGAAATACCATGGCATAAAAGCAATTGTTCCCTTCATGCATCTATCTAGAGATTCGTTACGAACTTTGCAAAAAGTTCAGTTCATTAAAGAACCAAAGTTCATAACAAGTTTGGAAATATGGCGGCTGCACCATTTAATACAACAAAAACAAAAAGTAGCCTATGCTTACCTATCTGTGCTTCCTCAGTGTCTTACTACGGGTCTCTGGTGTCCTCTGCCTGCTTCTTTTGTGTATATTTACTTATTACAGCATTTGATAGCGCCTATGCAAAGCTAGCATACAGAAAACTAACTGCATGAAACTGATTAATACCCTAAAATAATATAAATTATCATGTTTTCTGGATTAAACAGTTGTATACAGTTAGTTTTCTGTATGCTAGCTTTGCAGCGCCGTAAATTTACGATGCAGGATGCTGCATGTGTCATCCGCGGCAGGTCCCCACTGTCAGCGAGTGCAGAGGACCAGCTGCAACTGTCAGCACCCGAGCTGCGCTCCAGTGCTGACAGCTGACCATATAGATACTGTGGTCTGATAACTATTGGGGCTCTGCTATGTAATCGCAGAGCCCCAATTGTAGCCATGGACACTGGAAACCTCAGGTATTCAGCATCCTGGCTAAGGGTGGCCAGAAGGGAACGGGGGTGAGGTAAGGCCAGTGCCCAGTCGCGAGATCTGCCCCCTCTCCTCTCTCCCCTGCCACTGTTACAGGGATCATTATGATCCCATAAGCTGAAGTCCCAAAATGACCTGGGCATTGAGGCATCAATGACCCACAATCATGAAAGGATTAAGATTGGGTTGAACCTGAACTTTGCTTCAAAGTTCGATGAACCAAACTTTTGAAAAGTTTGCTCATCTCTACATCTTGTGTAAATAAAAAAAAATGCAGTTCTCTAGCTGCTGCTAGGGGGCACTCACTATGTCTGGATTTTATAGTTTATTTAAAGGCATAATAAATTTACATATGGTGAGTTATCCTACTGGTGGCAGAGAGATTTACAGCCTTTACGTGGATATTTTTTTCTTACGTGATTTTTTTTTTCTTTCTTCTTTTTTTTTACCCCAGACCCAGCTTGTATTTTTTTTTAAATACAGGGCAACCCCTTTAATCATCTTTATTAATGTAACTTGACAACAGAATAATTGCAAAATATAAATGGTGTCATAAAGACTATTCTCCTACCTACAGCATGCACATAACCATGGTATTATTAGCCTACACTGCTTTATTTCCTCTCTCTAACAGAAGATACTGCCTTGCTTAGCCATGTATGACGCCGCAAAAATCAGACTGGGCCAATAAGGAATAAGAAATGACATCAAATATCGGTATTATTATCCTGTCTAAATCAGAGGTGACATGTTGTTAAGCTGCCAAAAGAGATAAAGAAAATTTCTGTCTGAATACAAAGTTGTCTTGTGGTTTTTGTGCTGGAGCAGATAATGTATTTGCTGCAGTTTGCTAGGACTTCGTGTGCTGCTTTCCTGGTTCTACTTTATTATTTGGCCATGTTGGCTATGTTTACACTATTGTTTAGATTCTACTTTTCATAACCTCAATGTTATTAAACATATTCAACATCATTCAATATATATATACACACATACACACACACACACACACACACACTATAACTAGAATCTTGTGAAATTACATTAATAGGAAAAAAACATCAACGCACCCAGTTGCCTTTCATGTACTTGAATTAAAAAGGGCTTTCAATAAATTGTGTCTTTGGGGCATCTTATTGGCTTTATGCATCTGCTGTATTCATGCATCAAAGGAGGCTACAAAAGGTGTCAACGCTGAACTGAAAACAGCCTGTAAACAATCAGAAACCTTGAATATTATATCTCAAGAACAGAATATTTCATCTGTTTGAAGTGGTACGGGCTAGGACAGCATTCAGCTCATCTGACCTCCATGAAAAATCTCTAACTCCTCTACTACTTTGTCATTGTGACCTCAGTTTACCCATGTAGACCCTTCAAAATAAATGCTAGCAATGCTATTTGTTATGATAAAACACAGAAACAATAAGTAATGAGAAATATCTCTAGATGGCTTTTTTTTTAATTCAGATTACTCAACTAAAATTATTATAAGGCTGGGTTCCCACACAGTATATTTCAGCCTGTATTTGGTCAGTATTTTGAAACCTTAACCAGGAATGGATTGAAAATACAGAAAGGCTCTGTTCACACAATGGTGAAATTGAGTGGATGGCTGCCATATAACAGTAAATAAATGCCATTATTTCCATACAACAGCCGTTGTTTTAAAATAATCAAATTTCAATCCACCCCTGGTTGAGGTTGCAATATGGGGACCACAATACTGACTGAAATATACTGTGTGTGAACCCAGCCTAATGTTGCGAAATGTACACAAGGATGTAATTCAAGTAATATATTTTATACTGTTGTGGACATGTCACTGGAGATGTGTTCGAGGGGGTGTACATCTCACCTAGGCTGATGCGTAGTGTGAGGTGGTAAGTCCAGGAGGGATCTGTTGCTCAGCAGTGCTATGCTGCTGAGTTATTATTTATTTTTACCGGGCCTGGATTTACTGGAATGGTGGATAGGTTGGTAGTGGGATCTGCCATTCCCTCCCCCTCGATCCAGTATGGGTTTTGGGATCAGGTGAGCTCTGATCCCAATCAGCCTGAGAAGGCAAAAGGTGAGCTCAGTGTGCAGGGGACTCTCTCAGACAGGAGTGAACAGCCTGTATGGTGTGTTCGCTGGGAGCTGGGGCTTATGCACACCCTGCAATATTACCTGCCAAGTGAAGTGACAGAGAGGTAACCTGTTGTATTAGTAAGCGCCCAGACGGGCAGGACTTTTTGTTTTGTTTATTATCAATGCACGGTGTTGCTGTATTTATGTTGCTGGACCGTTTATGCTACAAATAAACACCAAAGCTGTTTTTAAGTCCAAGTTTGCTGCCTGAACTGTGTCCTAACACACCATCCCCCGGGAAGATCCCTACAATTGGTGCTGCGGAGCGGGCAAAACGGTTGCTAGGGGCAACGGTGTGCATCAACTTGGCTACAGCTGCTTATGTCCTGGGTGAAGGCTGCGGCTTCACTCCAAAAACAGTCAAGCAACATGGAGGAGATGATGAAGCAGTTAATGCAAGTGAGTCTGCAACAGCAGCAGGCTAATATGCAGCAACAACAGGCTCTGACAGACGCTAACCTACGCCATGAGCAAGCATTGGCCGCACAACAACAGGCATTGGCCGCACAACAACAGGCTCAGGCAGCCGCTAAACAGGATCAGGCAGCCGCTAATCTGCGCCACGAACAAGCGATGGCTCAACAACAGAGACTTATTGAGCACCTGATAGCAAAGCAGGAGGCGTCTGCAGGTGCTAATCCCCAGCTGGTGGCAGCAGCCGCGCCAGAGACTTTGTCTGTGAAAAGAGCCGTGCAGCGTGCGCTGCAAAAGATGACTGCTGATGATGATGTTGAGGCCTACTTAACTGTCTTTGAGCGTGTGGCTGAGCGAGAAAAGTTACCCTCCACTGAGTGGGCAGAGGTCATTGCTCCCTATTTAACAGGCGAACCTCAAAAGGCCTACTATGACCTCAGTGAGCAAGAGGTCAAAGACTATCCTCGGCTAAAAGCAGAGATACTTGCCCGACTAGGAGTTACTGCTGCTGTCCGTGCCCGGAGGGTCCGCAACTGGAGCTACAGTCTGGACAAGTCAGCGAGGTCCCAGATGTACGACCTGATTCATTTGGCAAGAAAGTGGTTGGAGCCAGACACCTCTACTCCTGCACAGATCCTAGAGAGGGTCGTGATGGATCGCTACCTCCGCGCACTTCCTGCTGATCTGCAACGCTTGGTGGGACAAGGCGACCCTAGGAGTGCCGACGAACTCGTCAGCCTTGTGGAGAGGTTCCAGGCGACCGAGGACTACCTCCGTGATGTTCCTGCAGCACCGTCACCTCCCCGGAGTGCCAGACCTGTGCCGTCAGCTGGTAAGAGACTTCCATCTATTGGGGGAGTGTGGAGGGGTGCTGATAGAGGGAAGAGCGCTCAGGTGGTGTCTCAAGGGCAAAAGACTGGTGATGGTCCCCGGTGGCTAAGTGGCCCTAAAAAGGACTCCCTGCCAAGGAGACCAGGCCCTATCCAGTGCTGGAGATGCCATGAGACGGGACATATGTCTGCCCATTGCCCTCTTACCACTGAGCCCATGGAGTGTGACGCTAGCCGGCGTCAGTCGCTATTTGCGGAGCCGTCTTTTGTTGCAGTCACTGGACTAGAGACTGAACCACAAGTCTGCAACATTACTGTAAATGACTTCCCTGTTAAGGCGTTGCTGGACTCAGGAAGCCTTGTCACCCTGGTGCATGCCAGCCTGGTGACTGGGGACTTTGTGCCAAAAAGACATATGAGTGTGGTATGCATACATGGTGATACAAAGGTTTACCCTATAGTACTGGCTAATGTCGGGACTGAACTAGGCGCTGTACAGTATGAAGTGGGTGTGGTTAAAAACCTTATGCATAATGTGATATTGGGGCGTGATTTTCCTTTGTTCTGGGCTCTATGGGGAAAACAACAATCCCCTGAAAGGAGTGAGGAGACCCCTAAGTCTATTGCATTACCCACGGTAAATGATCAAAATGTACAGGATGAAAATGATGCTTTTCCTTTGCAGGTCCTGGCTGGTGAGGAAGAGGCTCCTCCCACTGCGCAGAATGTTCCAGACTTAGAGGTGTCTAGGGATAATTTTGGTACTGCACAATTACAGGACCCCACTCTCAAAAATGCTAGAGAGCAGGTCACTGTTATGAATGGGGTACCTCAGGAGCCAGAAGCTGAGGAAAAATTTCCACATTTTTCTATGACTAATGATCTCTTATATAGAGTCACTAAGATTAATGATGAGGTTGTGGAACAGCTTCTGGTGCCTAAGTCGTACCGGCGTCAGGTACTCGACATGGCCCATAATCATGTCCTTGGGGGCCACTTGGGGACAGATAAAACACAGGAGAGAGTCCTCCAGAGGTTTTATTGGCCTGCGATTTATGCTGACATAAAAAAATACTGTGAGTCGTGCCCCACATGTCAGCTTAGCGCTCCAGTGTCGCATTTTCGCAGTCCTTTGGTCCCACTCCCCATCATAGAGGTACCTTTTGACCGGATCGCAATGGACTTAGTGGGTCCCATTGTAAAGTCGGCTAGGGGACACCAGTACATTCTAGTGGTGTTGGACTACGCGACCCGCTATCCTGAGGCTGTACCCCTAAGAAACACTGCCTCTAAAACCATTGCACGGGAATTGTTTTATATGTTTTCCAGGGTGGGGATCCCCAAGGAAATCTTGACCGACCAAGGTACCCCATTTGTGTCCAAGGTAATGAAAGAGCTATGCAAACTGTTTAAAATCTCACACCTACGTACCTCTGTATATCACCCACAGACAGACGGGTTAGTGGAGAGGTTTAATAAAACCCTAAAACATATGTTAAAAAAAGTGGTGGAAAAGGATGGTCGTGATTGGGATCACTTACTACCTTACCTAATGTTTTCTATTAGGGAAGTACCCCAAGCGTCCACAGGGTTCTCTCCCTTCGAATTAGTCTATGGTCGTCACCCTAGGGGTTTGTTGGATATAGCGAAAGAGACATGGGAAAGTGAGTCCACCCCATACAAGAGTGTTATAGAGCATGTAGCACAAATGCAGGACCGTATAGCCACTGTAATGCCCTAGTAAGGGAACACCTCCAGAGGGCGCAAGAGGGCCAAAGCAGAATTTACAATCGTTCTGCTAGAATCAGGACATTTAGCCCAGGTGACCGGGTACTCATACTTGTTCCCACGGTAGAAAGCAAATTCTTAGCAAAGTGGCAGGGTCCCTATGAAATTGTAGAGAAGATCAGTGAGGTCAACTACAAGGTACACCAACCAGGTAGAAGGAAGCCTTTTCAAGTTTATCACATAAACTTGATCAAGCCCTGGAAAGACAGGGAATCCTTGGTGGCGACAAATCCTGTTGGTCATCTGTCACCACCAATCCCTCCGGTCAGGATTGGTGACACCCTATCAGTGTCCCAGAAGCAGGAAGCTAAGGAGTTCCTGCAGAAAAATAAAAACAAGTTTTCTGACCTACCAGGGCGTACGCATCTCATTAGTCATCATATTGAAACTGAGCCTAGAAGCAGAGTAAACCTTAAGCCCTATAGGATACCAGAAGCACGGAGGGAGGCGGTATCATCCGAGGTAAAACGTATGCTTGACCTAGGAGTCATTGAGGTGTCTCAGAGCGAGTGGTCCAGCCCGATTGTGTTAATCCCAAAGCCCAATGGAACTTGGAGGTTCTGTAATGATTTTAGAAAGTTAAATGAGATCTCCAAGTTCGATGCCTACCCCATGCCCAGGGTAGATGAGTTGATAGAAAGGATGGGTAATGCCAGGTACATAACTACCCTCGATCTCACTAAGGGCTACTGGCAGATCCCACTCACTCCTAAGGCTAGAGAGAAGACTGCATTCTCCACCCCTGATGGGCTCTTCCAATACGTAGTGATGCCATTCGGGTTACATGGAGCCCCTGCCACTTTTCAGAGGTTGATGGACTTGATTCTGCGACCACATCGTGATTACTCCGCTGCCTACCTCGATGATGTGGTCATTTTTAGTCCGGATTGGGAAAGTCACCTCTGTAAGGTCCAGGCGGTGTTAGATGCCATAAGTGATGCGGGGTTAACCATCAATGCAGAGAAGTGTGCACTAGCCTTAGAGGAGGCCAAATACTTGGGCTACATTATTGGGAGGGGGTTAGTGAAACCACAACTAAATAAAATTGAGGCAATACAGAATTGGCCTCAACCCCTCACAAAGAAACAGGTCAGAGCTTTCCTGGGTATTACGGGCTATTACCGAAGGTTTGTGCCGAATTTTGCTTCAGTTGCAGCCCCACTAACTGACCTGACAAAGGGTGCGAAGTCCGCAATGGTGACATGGACTCCAGAGGCTGAGAAAGCTTTTCAAAGCCTTAAGTCTGCCCTGTGCCAACAGCCTGTGCTAGTTACCCCTGACTTTAGGCGAGAGTTTCTAGTACAGACAGATGCCTCTAACACAGGGTTAGGTGCCGTCCTCTCACAGGTCGTGAATGGCGAGGAGCACCCGGTGATGTACTTAAGTAGGAAGCTATCCCCGGCCGAGAAAAACTATGCCATAGTTGAGCGAGAGTGTCTGGCAGTGAAGTGGGCCCTCGAATCCCTGAAGTACTACTTGCTAGGCAGGAGATTCAAGTTAGTGACAGACCATGCCCCCCTAACATGGATGAAGCTTAACAAAGAAAAAAACGCAAGGGTGACTAGATGGTTTCTGTCCCTACAAAACTTCAATTTCACTGTAGAACACCGGCCAGGGAAATTACAGGCGAATGCTGACGCCCTATCAAGGGTACACTGCCTGTGGGGACAAAACGCTCAGCCCTCCGGTCTGAAGAAGAGGGGGGGGATATGTGGACATGTCACTGGAGATGTGTTCGAGGGGGTGTACATCTCACCTAGGCTGATGCGTAGTGTGAGGTGGTAAGTCCAGGAGGGATCTGTTGCTCAGCAGTGCTATGCTGCTGAGTTATTATTTATTTTTACCGGGCCTGGATTTACTGGAATGGTGGATAGGTTGGTAGTGGGATCTGCCATTCCCTCCCCCTCGATCCAGTATGGGTTTTGGGATCAGGTGAGCTCTGATCCCAATCAGCCTGAGAAGGCAAAAGGTGAGCTCAGTGTGCAGGGGACTCTCTCAGACAGGAGTGAACAGCCTGTATGGTGTGTTCGCTGGGAGCTGGGGCTTATGCACACCCTGCAATATTACCTGCCAAGTGAAGTGACAGAGAGGTAACCTGTTGTATTAGTAAGCGCCCAGACGGGCAGGACTTTTTGTTTTGTTTATTATCAATGCACGGTGTTGCTGTATTTATGTTGCTGGACCGTTTATGCTACAAATAAACACCAAAGCTGTTTTTAAGTCCAAGTTTGCTGCCTGAACTGTGTCCTAACACACCATCCCCCGGGAAGATCCCTACACTGTATACTTCAGAGCATGTGTACTCCTTGCCATCACACTCAAAATCAAAATAAACATTTTGGACATAAATATTGGAACACCTGCACGTTACGTTACAGGAGCTGTTAGGATGTCCTAAATATAAATCCATAAACATTAATATGAAGTTTGTCTACCCCCCCCCCCCCCCCCCTTCCTATTTTAGCAACAGTAGCTTTCACTCTTCTGGGAAGACTTTGTACAAGATCGTGGAGGTGTCTTTGTGAATTTTTGCCCATTCATCCGGAAGAATATTTGTGAGATCAGACATTGATCTTGGATGAGAGGGTTTGGCTCACAAACTCTGCTCTATTTTATCCCAAAGATGTCTTCCTCAAAGATATCCGTCCTCAACTTGACTCACAAACTCTGTTCTATTTTATCCCAAAGATGTCTGATGGGGTTGAGGGTCTGGGATCTGTGCAGCCAGTCAAGCTCTTACACATCTTATTTATCAACTATATTTTTATGGACCCTACTTTGTGAACTAGGGTGCATTCATGCTGGAACAGAAGAGTGCTTTCCACTGGATTCTAAGACCCATCACTCCTTCCCTTCAAGAAAGTGTTTGCCATTACTCAAACACCATTTTTTTACATGTTTAATCCATCTGTATTACTGGATACTCTGGACCCAGAACTTAAAGGGGTACCCTCCCCCCTTAAACAAAAGGTATACTATTCTCTAATATGCATAAAGTGCAGATTCTGCCCCATTCCTCACATATCTGTCCTCTCTCCTGGCACCTGCAGTGCTATAATCCTATAATTCTGTCACATCTCTCTGTCTTTACCTGCTGCCATTTTGAGACATGACATCATTGCCGTGCTTCACATATCTGCCCGTTTCTGCCCCAGAGTCATGCCACAGTCCCGTTAACCATCCGTGCAACCGTGGCTTCTTTTGAGCGTGTTTTAGAGTCAGGGGAAGGGCCTGGAGGCTGAGAGTTGCAGGAAAAGACAAGCGAGCCAAGACAGACTGAATAGGGATTGTCGGAAGGATCTAGCAATCAGAGAACTACTACTGAGGGTCTTGTAGAGTGGGAATTTGAGGGTCTAAAGGGGGGAAGGACCAAGGTTAGAAAGATACCTTGGAGGGGGGCGTGGTTTGCCATGGAAGGAGCAGGACGCAGGGAGTGAGAGCTCCGCACCCGCCACTGCATACTAGGGGACTAATGCACTTATTTATGGGGCTGAAAAGAACCAAAACCTCCAAGAAGGTGCCGCCGCCATCCAGGACCCCGGTGACGCCGATTTCCAACTTCTTCCAACCCCTGGCGAGCTTACCGGAGGATCCAGACAGCGGGAACACAGCCCGGGCACCATCTTTCCCAGCAGCAGGTACACAGGGGAGACTGCAGACCCGCAGCGCTGCGCTCACAGACAGGCTAGTGAACCCACTCCCTATACTGACAGCCTCTGCCTCAAGCACCCGACAGCAGTGTGCCCAGAGTGTCTGTCACCACCGGCGAGAGCAAGACGAGGATCGGGAATCTGACGAGCACGGAGCCCCTGACCTGCCGCCGCAGACGGTGATACAGCCTGCGGAGCTGCAGAGCTCCCACATCACTCCTTCTCCCAGCTCAGCTGACCCGATGCTACCGGGACACAGCCACACCTGCTGCAGACAGCCCTATCCAGAGCCCATCACTTCCCATCCCCGGCTGCTTTGGGGGGACGCAACGGAGCCCACGTGCTGGACACAGGTACGGCTGCAATCCGACCCGCTAGCCCCTGGCATAGACCCCTAGGGGAGACACACGACATAACATCACCTCAGTTGCCAATTGCCTCATCCTCTAGCCATGGTTCGGCTCTTGACTGCTATGAACGCCCCACAGGCGTTACGGCCCGAACACAGCCCCATTCTACACAGGACTGCAATATGGCGGCAAGTCTAACGCTGTCCAACGCCTCCTGCTCCCCTCACGCCGGCTTTGCAGGTGATACATGGCCTACTTTACCGTCAGCGTCGGGGCCTGTTTCCAACCACCTATCCCCTGCCATACCTAGACAGGAGGCTGCCACCATTTTAAGCGCACACCCTGAACTACAAGCCTTATTGGCATTTCTGCCCTCTAAAGCGGACATAGATTCCATGGCCCTAGATGTGAAAGCAGCCTGGAAACAGGATCTAGGGGTGGTTAAAACAGATATTACTACTTTGCAGACCCAGGTCCGTGACTTGGAGACTTCCCACACCACGATCCAGCGTACGGTGGAGGAAATGCAAACCCGACTTACAGAACAGACCAAACAGCAGCAGGCCCTTTTTGCGCACTTAGACGACCTGGAAAACCGAAACCGTCGGAACTACGTTAGAATCCGGGGCCTCCTGGAAGCCACTCGGGCTGCGGACTTGCTCCCTACGCTACTGGGCATCTTCAATCAAATACTTGGTAGACACCCACATTGACCCGCCAAGCACCGACCCAGCCCGCCCTCGTGATGTTATATGCAGGATACACTACTATTCCATCAAGGAGGAAATTATGCAAAAAGTACGTATGCTTCCGGAAGTGGACTTTGACGGAGCTAAACTCTTCTTCTTTCCAGACCTCTCACGGTGCACTCTGCGCTTGAGAGCAGCCTTGAGACCACTCCTAGCCCTCTTGCAATCACACAATATTCCCTATAGATGGGGCTTTCCATTTGCCCTACACGCCAGGAGCAATGACAAGACTGCAACGTTGAGGGACATTGCTGATCTCTCTGCCTTCTTACAGACTTTTGATCTGCCCTATACCCCTCTCCCTGAGTGGACTGCCATCCTGAAGAACCCATTGCTGAGCGACAGATCACAGGGACCTTCCACCTCCCAGGTGACCCAACGTGCTCAGCCTCCCAGGCCACAACGTGCCCCTAGAAGGCGAAGAAGCAGGTCCCGCTCTGATCCAGAGATGTGAGGTCCCCCACTACCTCACGCCACCGACAGTCTCTGACCAGGACTCTATTGCCTGCTGCGACGGCGCCAGCTGACACGTGAGCATATGTTAATCGTGCAGGTGGTCCCCCTGAGATTGTTTGATACTGGACTGCCCATTATTTGCTTGTTTGTTTATGTTCTTGCACTCCCCTAGTCCTTTTAAAAGTTTTGTTAGATATCTGTTTTTCATAGGCCGATGTTCGCCCTAGCTATGATACTTTAGTTATACACCCCCCCAATAGGTATGCAGATGAGTACCCCCCATCTGTTAGTTATGGTACATTTGCTGTACACATTCGTTTTTTTGCCGCCTCTGTTTAGGTGTTGCTATGTTTGGTCTGTCTTATGTGTTCCTTTTCTTCCTTCTCTCTCTTCCGGTCATCACGGCTCTCTCCTGTTTTCATTATTGCTCTGCTTGTCGCATGGCAGCAAGATTCTCAGTGATGGCGTTACTTAAGATCACTACCTTGAATGTTCAAGGTTTTAATATCCCAGAGAAAAGGTCACAGATCTTGTATGCCATGCACAAGTCCAGAGCGCAGATTCTTTGTATACAAGAAACTCACTTCCGACATGACAGTGTACCAGCTTTTAGAAATCGCTACTATCAACAATGGTTTCACAGTAGCAACCCTAATGCTAAAACAAAAGGGGTGGCTATTCTATTGCACAGGTCCTTGCCCTGTCAGGTCTTAGATGTACAGACTGATGAGGAGGCGCGATATGTATTCCTTAGATGCTCAATTGCGGGACTGACATACACTATAGCCAATGTCTACGCCCCTAATCAAGGGCAGCAATCGTTTATCTCTAGAACTTTAGAAGCCCTGAACGCCTTTGCACAGGGCCACCTGATTTTGAGTGGGGATATGAATGTCCCGCTAAATCCAGCACTAGATGCATCATCGGGCTTGTCTTCATTCCCTCATAGCAAGCGCAATAAGATTAAGCAGGATTTATTTAGCCTGCAGCTTTGTGACTCGTGGCGCCTAACTCATCCAGATGCCCGACACTATACCTACTATTCCAACATTCATAAAACTTAGTCGTATAGACTATGTCTTTGTGCACCATCATCTACTAGATAGAATTAGAGAGGTCTCTATAGGCAATATTCAGTTATCAGACCATGCCCCAGTGTACTGTACTCTCTCTATACCGCAAACCCTTGCTAGGGAATATACCTGGAGGCTCAATAAGTCACTATTAAATGATTCCCTTTGCTTATCGGACCTGAAGTCCGCTATCCAACACTTTATCACGGATCATGCCTTGGACGACACCTCTCCACAGGTGAAGTGGGAGGCCCTCAAGTGTGTCATGCGAGGCATCCTCATAAAGCATGGTTCTCGACTAAAGAGAGAGGCCGCGGGCAAACTTAAGTCGCTTTTACAGAAACTCCATACCTTGGAGGCGGAGCACAAAACAACTCTGGATAAAGCAGTGCACAGGGATCTAGTCAGACTACGAAATGACATTGCAAAATTATTAGAACGCTTTCTATGAACATGGCAACAAGTCGGGTAGAATGCTAGCAAGGGCTCTGAGGGATAAGCGAGCTGCATTATATATACAGTCAGTGAAGGACACTGATGGGAAATTGGTCAGATTAACATCAGAGATACTGGCAACATTTAAACATTACTACTCTGACTTGTATCACCTAGACAAGGCGACTGAGGCAACACCAGAGATTGTCCGACGTTATATCACACGCACTGCACTCCCAAGTCTTACACCAGATACCCTGTTGGATTTAGAGAAACCTTTCGTAGCAGAGGAGCTGACAGCGGCCATTAACCTCTTAAGGACATAGGACGTACCGGTACGTCCTATGTCCTCATTAGCACTTCAAAGCGGGGCCGCGCGGCGGCCCCGCTTTGAAGTGCCGCGATCCCGGGTGCCGCGTGTAGCCCGGGACCGCCGCTATTAGCGGGCACGGTCCGATCGCCGTGCCCGCTAATTAGCTAATCGGAGGCAGCTGTCAACGTTGACAGCTGCCTCCGATTACCGGAGGCAACCTTTCCCTGGTGTCTAGTGGGGGAGATCGCTCCTCCGGGACCTTGTCCCGGAGGAGCGATCTCCGTTACTGATGCCGGCCGGGGACGCGTCCAAGATGGCGCCGTCCTCGGCTCGGCACTCGTTTGTTTCCGGCTGCAGCAGCCGAAAGCAAACGAGTGCCGATCTCATGGATCTCTGCAGCATATCTATGCTGCAGAGATCTCTATGAGAGATCAAAGTGTATATACTAGAAGTCCCCCAGGGGGGCTTCTAGTATATGTGTAAAAAAAAAAAAAAAACGTGTTGTTAATAGTAAAAATCCCCCTCCCCTAATAAAAGTCTGAATCACCCCCCTTTCCCCAGGTTTTAAATAAAAGTAAACAAATAAATAAATAAATAAATAAACATGTTTTGTATCGCCGCGTGCGTAATCGCCCGAACTATTAATTAATCACATTCCTGATCTCGTACGGTAAACGGCGTCAGCGCAAAAAAATCCCAAAGTGCAAAATTGCGCATTTTTGGTCGCATCAAATCCAGAAAAAATGTAATAAAAAGCGATCAAAAAGTCGGATATGCGCAATCAAGGTACCGATAGAAAGATCACATCATGGCGCAAAAAATGACACCTCGCACAGCCCCATAGACCAAAGGATAAAAGTGCTATAAGCCTGGGAATGGAGCGATTTTAAGGCACGTATATTGGTTAACAACGGTTTGAATTTTTTACAGGCCATCAGATACAATATAAGTTATACATGTTATATATCGTTTTAATCGTAACGACTTGAGGAACATGCATAACAAGTCAGTTTTACCCCAGGGCGAATGGCGTAAAAACACATTTCCCCCAAATAAAAGAAATGCGTTTTTTTTTTCAATTTCACCACACTTTGAATTTTTTTCTGGTTTCGCAGTGTACTTTATGCAAAAATTCAGCCTGTAATTGCAAAGTACAATTAGTGACGCAAGAAATAAGGGGTCATGTGGGTTTCTAGGTGGAAAAATGCAAGTGCTATGACCTTTTAAACACAAGGAGGAAAAACCGAAAACTTAAAAACGAAAATGGGCCATGTCCTTAAAGGGTTAAGGCACTCCCTTCTGGCAAAAGCCCAGGGCCGGACGGCTACACTGCTAAGTTTTTTAAAGTCCTCCAGATAGAACTCTCCCCCCATATCCTTGCAGCGTTCAATGAAATATCATCTGATTCCCCATTACCCCCCACCTTTCTTTCTGCACACATAACCATCATCCCGAAGGAAGGTAAAGACCCTAACCTTTGTGCCAGCTATAGGCCGATCTCCTTGATTAATACTGATGACAAATTATATGCAAAACTACTTGCCCAGAGACTTTCGCCCCTGCTGGGAGTCCTGATCTATCCCGATCAAGTGGAGTTTGTGCCTTTTAGGGAGGCAAGGGATAACACCCTAAAAACTTTTTCCGTGATTCACCATGCTTATGCCTCTAAAACCCCTTGCATTATGTTATCCCTGGATGCAGAAAAGGCCTTTGATCGGGTGGATTGGGGCTTCCTGGAGGAAGTGTTAAAGGGCCTTGGATTAGGCCGAGTAATGCTGGAGCGTATCCTGGCGCTATATACCTCTCCTCAGGCGCAAATCAGAATAAATGGATCTCTTTCTACACCGTTTCGCATATACAATGGCACCAGGTAAGGATGTCCCCTTTTCCCAAGCCTATATGTGCTAGTCATGGAACACCTCCTGAGGGACATCAGACAGCAGGCCGACATACAGGGGATCAAAGTAGGGTCCATGCAACTGAAATGTTCTGCGTTTGCGGATGACCTGCTCTTATACCTCACGAACCCTGAGACATCCCTACCGGCCCTAATGAGCACTTTGGCCACCTTTAGTGTGGTGAGTAATTATAAAATAAATCTTTCCAAAAGCGTCACGCTCAACATCTCTCTACCCCACCCTGCGGCCTTATCCCTACGACAACGCGTTCCCTTTGTGTGGAGGTCGTCTTCCTTTAAGTACCTGGGGGTACATATACCCGCAAAACTATCAGACATCATAGCCTTAAATTTTAAACCTCTGTTGACTGTGTTCGGACAGGATCTTGCCAGGTGGGATAGGAAAGATTTTTCTTGGATTGGCAGAATTAATATCATTAAAATGAATCTATTGCCTCACCTGTTGTACCTGTTTCAGACAACTCCGGTTCTCCTTCCACGCTCTTATTTTAAAAGCCTCAATCGCCTCTTTTCCCGGTTTGTTTGGGGAGGTGCATGCCCCCGCTTGGCGAGATCAACTCTGTCACTCTCTAAGCTAAATGAAGGCTTGGCTCTCCCAGATCCGCACAAATATTACCTTGCGGCTGTGGCCACTAGGGTACTGGATGGGTTTCATCACTCCTCCACCAAATTATGGGTGAAATTTGAGAAACTACTCTCTCCTTTTGCTATACCGTCCCTGCTATGGATCAAACCCTCCTCCTGGTCGGGATCGCAGTTGACATCCCTACCCTTGATTTCTAGGACCGTGCTATTGACCTTCAGGTACTTACGGGTCACACTGCCACTATATGAAACGAACGGGCCTCTTACCCCAGTCACACGCAACGTGGACTTTCCCGCGGGTTATTCAGGCAGTGCCTTCCTGTCCTCTTGTGGGAGTAAAGATTTACTATTCACACATGTCACGGAAGCCTCCACTCTGATCCCATACGACACCCTGGTTCCAGAGTCAGATAGGACCCATAGGACCCACTGGCAATATCTACAACTACAACACTTCTACCAGGCGACCGTGCAGTCCCTTAAGCTACACAGACAACTGACCCCATTTGAGGAACTTTGTTTACAATCAGTCCCCCCCGCCCACACAGTATCTCTAATATACTCCTTTCTAAACACACCACCTGACTCCTATAAAACTGCGTTTCAGACTGGGTGGGAGACGGAGTTAAACCGTACTTTTATGCCAGAAGACTGGGAGAAGGCCTTTCTCCTTTGCCATAAGTCCTCCATCTCAAGCAGAGCACAGGAGACAAAATATAAGGTTTTGTCGCGCTGGTATAGGGTCCCGACCCTGCTACATAGATTTTATCCCTCGGTCCCTGATTCGTGCTGGAGATGCGGACTGGCCAGAGTCTGGTCTTTGTCCCACATTTGGTGGGGATGTACTCGTATAAAAGATTATTGGAAGATGGTGATTACGGTCATTCAGACCATAACGGGGACGCACCTGTCCAATGACCCCTCCACACTCTTATTGTCTATGATACCAGGCTCGCCCTCCAAACTTAGGAAATCCCTTCTGAAATTTTTACTTTTAGCAGCTAAAACGGTGATCCCTCGAAAATGGAGAGAGGAAACACCACCGACTGTAACAGAGTGGTTTGCTGAGATTTTATACTTGCAGAGGATGGATGAACTCAGGGCTGAGTTTCATAATAGAGCTGTGCCTGTGGTGAAGCTGTGGTTTCCCTGGGCCTCCTTCCTCGACACACCCCTTTATAAGTCCCTGGCTACTTCCCAATCACCCTGACATGCTCCTAGTTCCTTGAGGGAAGCGGAGCCAGGTCTGGACCTTAATGTTGTTGGAAGTGTGTTTACCTGCGCTCCTGTACGTGGATTACCCTTTCTCTCTTTGAGCCGTGCTGACATTCTTCCTCTTGTTTCTTTTCCTCTTTCTTCCCAGTAATTTCTCATTTTGCGCTCCCTTGGTAGCTATTTCCTGGTGATAAGGAATGGTTTATTTACACATCCACTTCCCTAACCTGTTCTTTGATAGATTTGGGAGCTTTTCAGATGTAAGCTGTAATGTAGCGATTTTACTGTGCTTCCCCTCACGTTCCTTGTTATGACTTGTAATGAGTGATATACTTACTGTTCTTGCCCTAATTCTCTCCCGCTTTGGTATTCCCCTGAATCTGTTGTTTACAAATAAAAGCTTTGAATAAAAAAAAATAAAAAAAGAAAGAAAGATACCTTGGTGACTGGGCACTTTTGGAGTATCCCTTTAGGTTACAAACCCACTTGGCGGGTCTGCAGATCGCTGCAGATCCCGGCCCTATGCTTTTAATGGCAGGCAAACAAGCAGCAGGGATGTACATCCCTGCTGCGAGTTTGTCTGCAGCCCACCCCATTAACCCCCCGGCCGCCGGAGCTGATACTTCACCTGATCCCGGCTCCGGCGGTTCCCGATGTCTTCAGCAAGCCGGAGCGGGGACCAGGTGAGGTATATGCTCCAGCCAGCCGCCCGCAGCCCCGGCCGCCCGATCGCCCCCCCCCCCCCCCCCCGCAGCCCCGGCCGCCCGATCGCCCCCCCAACCCCCCCCCCCCCGCAGCCCCGGCCGCCCTATCGCCCCCCCCGCAGCCCCGGCCGCCCGATCGCACGCCCCCCCGCAGCACCGATCGCAAGCCCCCCCGATCGAGCGGCCGGGGCTGCGGGGGGGCGTGTGTGCGATCGGGGCTGCGGGGGGGGGCGTGTGTGCGATCGGGGCTGCGGGGGGGGCGTGTGTGCGATCGGGGCTGCGGGGGGGGCGATCGGGCGCCCGGGGCTGCGGGGGGGCGATCGGGCGGCCGGGGCTGCGGGGGGCGATCGGGCGGCCGGGGCTGCGGGCGGCTGGCTGGAGCATATACCTCACCTGGTCCCCGCTCCGGCTTGCTGAAGACATCGGGAACCGCTGGAGCCGGGAACAGGTGAAGTATCAGCTCCGGCGGCCGGGGGGTTAATAGGGTGGGCTGCAGACGAACTCGCAGCAGGGATGTACATCCCTGCTGCGTGTTTGTCTGCCATTAAAAGTATAGGGCCGGGATCTGCAGCGAGTCTCGCTGCAAAAACGCAGCATGGAGACTCGCTGCAGATCCGGCAAGTGGGTTTGTAACCTTAAAGGGGTAGTGCACCCAAAAAAAAATTCTTTCAAATCAACTGCTGCCATGAAGTGCCAGAGATTTGTAATTTACTTCTATTAAAAAATCTCAAGCCTTCCAGTACTTATCAGCTGCTGTATGTCCAGCAGGAAGTGGTGTTTTCTTTCCTGTCTGACACAGTGCTCTCTGTTGCCTCCTCTGTCCATGTCAGGAACTGTCCAGAGAAGGAGCAAATCCCCATAGAAAACCTTTCCTGCTCTCCAGACTGGAATCAATACCACTTCCTGCTGGGCATACAGCAGCTGATAAGTACTGGAAGGCTTGAGATTTTTTAATAGAAGTAAATTACAAATCTCTGGCACTTCATGGCAGCAGTTGATTTGAAAGAATTTTTTTTTTGGTGCACTACCCCTTTAAGGTCTAGGCCACTATTTTGATGACTAAAATGTCTACTGATACTAATAAGAGTTTGTGTCTTTTGTTGATGAAGCAAAATTCTTTTTTGGGGGGAGGCAAATTGTTTCAGGGAGTTAGATATTATTTACCTTAAATGCCCCTAGAACGGCAGCACACTTGAAGGTACAATATGTCTTTGACAGTTGGGGCTCCGCCTTTCATGACTATGTAATCCTCACATAAATAAAATGTCCATTCAATAAAGTGAACCAAGTCTGTCTGAAGACGGGAATATGAGTCATGTGAAAGAAACTAGGTAAATGAAAAGTAATGTAGATCTAATCAAGCAGCAGCTAAAATAATTGTATAAATGTCCATCTCTCCTTATCATATGGTGATATTATCTACATCTAAACAGGAACTAAACACTTCATAGTTATTTCATATCCTACCTTACTGAAATACTTTATGTCTGGTTATTTCCACCATCTTTCCTATACTATACATTATTTTTTGTGACGAATAATGTTAAGTTAATGTGCACCTTAATACTGAAGTGTTTGGCTGGATACAGAGACTATAATGAATAAATCATTCTTTTACTTTGTGTTTCTGCAATGAAGCTCTTAACTGAAATAACAGCCTATAAAATATTATCCCTCGTGGCGCTTTGGTAGGCCAAATAATCACAGTATGTTTGGATATTATTAGGGAAAGGCCATATGACAATAAGAAGGTTTGAATAATATTCAGTGTTTATGTCGATGAAGTGGCCATTATAAGAGACATAATGGAGTAAACTCTGTAAGCAGTGTAGCGGTATCAGGTTATTCTGATGATTTTATTATACTGGAGATGGGAGATTGAAGGGCTTCTCGGGATTATCCACCGGTCAATTCTAAATCCTATCCTGTCAATAATAATGGGGTCTTCTTTATAACCATCCACTGTATTACATCACTTGGTCAAATTGGTCATCTTTACAGCTGCATCGCCCATTAGGCTGTACCCACCTGCACATATTAATCTGAAAAGCTCATTGTAGTCCTGATCAACAAAATCCTGGCTCGTAAATTGATTCTCTTATCCTATATGCTAAGAAATAATGCTGTCAACATGTCATATGCTGTAAGGAAGAGACACATGGGGTGGGGAGGTGGGGGGAGGGACTACATCATGTATCAATACTTTAGCTTGTACAAGCTGTACAATGTTTAAGCAATGAGCTTTCTACTGTTGGTCTATGCAAAAGAAATCCTTGAAATGCTGCAAGATATCAATAAAATACACAGCATGCTAGCATATTTTCCTAGGTTGGTGATGAAATGAGCTATAAGGAAATGGCAGGTGCACCATAGGGTGAATTGGTATAAGAAAATGGTGGTGGTAGTGGTGAGGAATTCACTGACTTAATGATGTTGCAATAAAAGCACAACATCTACAGTAGCAGAATGGTGTAGTCACTCCATGCAAGCTGCTCCACATGGACCTTCCAGGAGAAAGGGAGCCGGCCTATCTCCGAGGTGAGTAGAGTGCTGCAGTAGTGGATCACCACTACCAATATGCTGGAGACTAAAGACGCACCAAGGATGGGTGATGAACGTTGTAGTATGATGCATCATGCATATCTTCTTGTGGCTTGAAAAAGAGGTCCCATGTACCTTGAAACACATTGTCTATGAAGTAATAAAGTTATGTTGACTTATTACAACCTCCATCAATGTTCCTTGGTGTGCCTTTAGTCTCCAACATATTGGTAGTGGTGATCCACTACCGAAGCACTCTACTCACAGTAGGTTGGTGATGAGTCTGGGCTGTATTCTATTTGTAGGCTTTGTGTAGACATAGGATATTAAATAATTTCTTCATAAATTAAAAAAAATGTAACAAGCTTTCCTCACTGGTGGGTTATTATACTTCAATTTAAGGGAGAAGGGTTGGGTGAAAACAGCATGACTACCCAAACTGCCATAAAACACACAGGGGAGTCAACAGCATCAGCAGTTGCTCACTACTTAGAACAGGGCTGCTTTTGTGATATAACTAAAGATGAGCGCTCTCTCATCATGCCTTTGATCCCGGCCACATACTTGCACTCCCGCGAATATGCGGCTAGGATATTCCAGGGAATTCAACAGGGATTCCCTGGAATATCCTGGCCGCATATTCCCGTGAGCGCAAGTATGCGGCCGGGATCAAAGGCATGATGAGAGAGCGAACTGCTATCGGAACAAAAGTCCGAGCAGTTCGCTCATCTCTAGATATAACCCCTTCCTTGCTGTGCGGCTATTGCTGTTTTACTGTCTGCTCACATAGCACTTTGTGCATCACTAACCTCTTCTCCCTCAAAATGCCATCTATAACAGTATACTTTCAATCATCCCCCAGCAGGCTGTGTGAGTACTGCTGGCAAACAATCTCCCTTAAAGAGAGAGAACAAGAAATAGCCGTGTATCATTGAGGGGACTCAAAGATACTGTAGTTAAAGTCTCAAAATCACCTTACCACCACCCTGAAGGGTCAGTGTAACCAAACTAGAAAGGTTCTTTTGAAATATTAGGTACATTTTAAATGCAACAGCTTAATTTTTGCCTACTAGGCTGCCCTTATGGTACAGCTAATGTAATACACTTTTTATAGCAACAATAGTTACTAGGCAGGTGTAGCAGTGATAATCAAAACTGAGCCGTGTTTCCAAATAGTTATTTTGTCACTGTTAACTCTTTGTGGTATATGCACACAGGGTGCATTCATTTAGTGGGCAATTCTAGACACAAGGGCACTATAAAGCATGTCAAAGAGAAAAATCTAATTTCTAAGGAACATTTACGATTGCAATTTTTTTTTTTCTCCTCTAATCCTTATGTACAGTATTCAATAGGAAACATTTATTCATTAATAGTACCCGAAGCAGTATAAAAACAGTATATGCATGGGACAGCAGAAATTACTCACAGATCCATGCATTGGTAAAAATACTGTATGTGCTAGGCCACATATGCCAAATACAAGAAATATCTTTACGTATTTTCTGTTTCTTTTACTTTAACAAAAAAAGGTTTTAGTGTTGCCCAACCCAGTACTTTCTAAATAAAGCATGAGAAAGATGTTACCAGGTTTGGTTTTAAAGAAATTACCCAAAAGGGGTTCACAATAAAACATATTTTCTCTAATGATTAATTAAAAAAAAAAACAAGTCAAGCTGAAAACAAAGCATGTTTACTGCAGTAATGAGTGTAGGTACAAGGTACCAAATAATGGTCTCCATCTCTAGGCAAATGTAATTGTAGGTTAGCGCGAACAAGGTCATATTTTATGGAATATATTTTATCTGAATATAGCAGAATATAGCTAATGATTTGTCAAGTAATGGACAAGAACTATTGAAAAAAGTAGCCTTGGCATATAGAACGCAGCATGCAATAGTCATTTATATCATGATTTGAGAGTAAAAGCATGTTGCCGTGGTCTCAAACAGCTCACAGCTAGTCTTTTGAAGGGTATATTCATATGGAAAGTTAATGATGCAGTTTCTCCTATGTTATTTTTGGACACTTGGTAACTACTAGAGATAAGCAAATCTCAAGCATGCTTGGGTTCATCCGAACCAGAGTGTGCAGTATTTGATTACCAGTGGCTGAAAAATTTAGATGCAGGCCTAGGGAACCTGGAAAAAGTGACTACACCCTATACTTGAATCTATGTTTTCCAGGCAGTCTTAGGGTTGAAACCCAACCTCTTCAGCCACCGGAATCAAATGCTGCAAGCTCGGGTTCGGACAAACCCAAGCTTGAAATTCACTCATCTGTAGTAACTAGACAAGTCACTGAACCCTTGAATTAGTTTTCACAGGGATGATTCTGAAACGTGTTCTAAGGCTTCTCTATTGGGAAATTGAAAAAAGGAGTCTTGACGGGAAACGCTGCTCTTGGAGTCTTCTATATTCTTATTTAACAGGAAACGCTGCTCTTGGAGTCTTCTATATTTGTATTATGATGGGAAATGCACTCTTGGAGTCTTCCATATTTATTTTTTGATGGGTATTGCTGCTCTTGTATGAATTTGAATCGACCTTTGATTCCAAAACGAGTTTGATTGCCGATTATCATCTCAATTAGCGATTAACCCTTAGCTACATAAACCTTGAAAATACCTTGGAATTATTCTCTAAACGAAACCTCCTGTACCTTACTCTGTATATTTTTCCATCTACTTCACTATACCATGAATAAAACTTCACCATCTGACCGGCTATAATAAGATCCAGCCTTGACATTTCCCATTAATTCCCCTTAAGTTGTTTAGATCAATTCACAGACCGTTGATAAAGGACAGATTGTTGAAGAAGTTTTGCATATTTGTTGCCATTATACAGAACAGATGTATGAAAGATGGCCATGATATTTTCAGCATGGGATCTCCACAGCTTTACATTATTGAAACGTGTAGCAGAGCCATCTTCACGACTAGAGAGGAACCTGCTGTGTTGATTCGAAAATGAACATATTTATATTAAAGGTTCAGCCAGCTTGGCTGCCCGCTGCGCAGAATTAATTTGCACGGCTGTAATTATACATTCCCCTTCCTCATCGCCCAGAATAATAGATGTGGGCATCATTTTTATACTAATCTACTTGCAGAAGATGTATTTTCATAACACACATGCTCGGAGATCAACAGTAAAAAAAAACAGTCCTGTCATACAGATTCGCTGCAAACTGGATTCCTCTCTGGGAGCTGCCTTCCACACATAAACACTCACCGTCATTTTGTAATCCTGCTGCAGTAAGGAAGATGAGTAGTTAAGTGACATGAAGTCTATGGTTAGCTCAGGTTCTATAGCATTGTGATAGAGGGACTACTTTACCCTGAATGCTCCAGGTAGGAAAATACAGGTTGTGCGGTGAATACTCTTTACGGGAAAGCATATATTACAATAATTTTCACTAGTAAAATGCTATTATTAAAGCAAAATGACACTGTACAATGGTTTTACAGGTCTACTGAAACAAACACGCAGTAGCTTAGGACCAGCTTTACAGTTCCAAATGACACGTTTGTGGGGCCTTCACTTCTGCAAGCTAGTACGATAAGACATTAGAACATTATAGTAGAAGCACTTTTATAATACAGGTATTGTCTATAGTTGGTTGCAGTGATATGGTGCTTTACAGGTTCCATTTCAAGCAATGAAATATAACTGTATCAAAATGATTTACTATTAACATATCAGGTTCCTGCACTAAACATACTGGAAAGCCCAGTCGGTTGGGAGGAATTAATCGTAATCTTGACAACAGACTTGAAAAGAATGCTCCCAATAGTTGGTTCTATAGTGTAGAGTAAGGATGAGGAACCTCCATCTGTTGCAAAACCACATTTCCTATCATGCCTGGAAAGCCAAAGCTGTTTTTGCTTTGGTCAAAACAATGGAATCAGCAGTTCAATGTTTCCAAATGTAGAATAATGCACTTGGGGAAAAGAAATTCTCTATTTGATTATTGCAGTAGCAGTTCTGTGTTAGTAAAGACTTCAGAAAAGAAGGATTTAGGGGTAGTTTTGTTTGAGAGCCTTAAAATAAGTCAACAGAGCAACCAGGCAGTAGGGAAAGCTGATCGTATGCTGGGCTGTACAGCTAGAGGTCTAACCAGTAGGAAGAGGGAGATTATATTCCTGCTATATAAGAGCTCAAGTGAGACCACATCTGAAATGCTGTGTCCAGTTCTGGAGACCTCACCAACAAAAAGATATTGATACGAGTAGAACTGGTCCAAGAAAGGAGTAAAAAGGTGATGGATAGTCTGAAGCATAAAACCAAAAAATAACTTAAAGGGGTACTCAACTTAAGAAAGATTTAACCCTGTTCAATCCCCACCCATAATCTAAGTTTGTTTGTAAAAGGTTTCTACTACATGAATTGGACAGTTTGTCTGCAGCACATTCGGACTCACAACCTAAGCTCCAAAAAATCTTCACTTCCTGGTACACCCTGTCTCCACTTCTCTGTCCTCCCCCTCCTTTCTGAGGCCAACGTCACATGATCTCTGTCACTTCTGCTGCCAGGCAAGCTATAAAACCTCATCTGTAAGCCTGCCTATGACTGACATCACAGCTATCAGTGAGCACCTTGCCAAGGAGAGGGAACACAACAAAACAATGACAGCCTCTCCTGAATAGCGGCAGTCTCTCTCTCTCATACATAGATAGATAGATAGATAGATAGATAGATAGATAGATAGATAGATAGATAATTTTATTTAGAGTGTAAAGCAGAAGCAGATTGAGCCAGGGATGGGCAGATACTACAAGATAAGGCGGATACTTAGCAGTCATCTCTGAGGTGCAATGCATGCTGGGTAATGTATCTTTCTTGGATATAGACTGACTTTTAGAAAAACTTGTAACTCAGGAACGGCAGCAGCTTAAAAGGTGGGAGACGACTCAAAATACTCAGGGGGACTTCTTAAGATTTTTTTAGCTCTTGGGTGGATCTAAATAACCTTTTACATGGGTCAATTATCGTCAAGGAACATTGCTAAAAATACTCCTTTGGCGGCTATTTGTCCTATGTAAAAGTGTCAGCAATCATCCAGGGAGGAATGTAAAAGGATCCTTAATCTCTATAGTCCAGAGGAAAGAAAGCAAAGGTGGGACATCTTAAAGGGGACCTGTCACCACCCGTGCCGGGGTGACAGGCTCCCAACCCCCGCTAGCGCCCCCTATACTTACCTGAACGCCCCGGGTCCCGCTTCTTGATCCGGTCCAATGATGGAGATTTCAGCGCCCGAAGCCCGGCCCGCGCTCCTGAGATGAGTCTGATGCCCATAGAGAATGAATAGTGACGGACTTATCTCAGGACTGCACGTGCGGGGCTTCAGGCGCTGAAATCTCCGTCACCGGACCGGATCAAGAAGCGGGACCCGGCGCGATCAGGTAAGTTTAGGGGGCTCTAGCGGGGGGGGTCGGGAGCCTGTCACCCTGGTACGGGGGATGACAGGTTACCTTTAAACCCTCTATCTGGGTAACAATATGCCTGATTCCTTGTACCAATCACTTACCTTCATGTTAAACGTGGCATAATTGCAGGAGTGAAGGTGCCCATAAAAAGTCTGCGCGCAAACCCCCTGAAAGAGAAAACACAATAGATAAGAATCAGAGGGATAAATCTTCCACTACACAATAGATAGTTGTTTATAGTGTACTGTGAGTGTGTTCAGTCCCGTAATCTTGTGATGGATTTATTGATAGTCCAGCATCACCTTGAAAAGGCATTAGTCAATTCCTCTGTTAAAACTACTGGCAATGCTTGTCAGTTCATGACTGTCTATAGGACAAAATACGTTCATATGTGTATAAGATAATTATGTTCACTATACATTGCAATAACAGAGAGCCACTTAGATTTTTAACACTAAGTGATGATACATTCTGGTAGTAAATTTGTTAAAGTCTTATCTGCACAGAGGAACGGGAAGCCGCTTAATGAATCCAATATATCATTACAAATTAATAACCTGGTGGGTGTTATCAGCTCACATTAATTTTGACTAACATATTGCATTTCAATAATTCATGTTTCCTTCACATAATGGCATATTACACGTTAAATACATTAAAATAATAGCCAGGATATACAACTGGAATTTAGTTACTGTGTATGCAACTAGAATTATGGTGGAGGCCAGAGACTTCACGACAACCATTATTTTTCAGCAACTTTTTTCCTTTATTAATTATTGATTATAGTCTCTAGTGAAACAAACAGTGCTGGATCAATGCCATCGCTACTGGGAATGCATCCTTATTCAGAAATCCTACTCAATTCATTAGCAAATTAGATTTCTTATTAGAGGTTTCTTATGGTCTGGGAACACTCACTCTAAGGCTGGATCTAAGAATTTAGCTTGATGCTTTATTAACTGGAAAAGTCAGCATTACTATTAAAGCGACTCTGTACCCACAATCTGACCCCCCCCCCCCCCCCCCAAACCACTTGTACCTTCAGATAGCTGCTTTAAATCCAAGATCTGTCCTGGGGTCTGATTGGCAGGTGATGCAATTATTGTCCTACAAAACAACTGTTAGGGTATTAACCCACACACCGTATACACAGCGTATTTACTGCTGCGATACGCAGTGAATACGCAGCAAAAACGCAACAAATACGCAACAAAAACGCAACAGATTAGATCTAAATAACTGAACTCAGCATTAAATCTTCACCATCAAACTGCTGCGTATTTGCTGCGTATTTGTTGCGTATTTGCTGCGTATTTGCTGCGTATACGGTGTGTGGGTTTGTACCCTTAAACTTGCAGCCTCGTGCCCAACGGTAGTATCTGTGCCCTAATTTTGCACCACCCCTCCGTCCCTCCTCCCCACCCTCTTCTTCAATAGGAATGCCACTGGAACATTTTCTCCATGCTGAACATTGCACAGGTGTCTTAACGATCCAGCCCATGTTCAGTATACACACAGCTGAGGAATAGGAGACAATCTGCCTGGAGCATTCCTAATGATGAGGAGGGCGGGAAGGAGGGACAGAGATGTTGTGCCAGCCTAATGCATACACACTCTAGGCCACGCCAATTTGACACAGGGCTGCCAGTTTAAAAGTTGTTTTATAGGACAATAACTGCATCACCTGCCGAACGGACCCCAGGACAGATCTTGGATTAAAAGCAGCTATCCAAAGGTACAAGCTGCTTAGGGGGTCAGATTGTGGGTACAGAGTCACTTTAAGCTGTCGCAACAAAAACTCATTGGTCTGCACATAGTGTGCCTCTAGTGGTAAGAAAACATACTGCCCAATTATAGCTGCTGAGGGGCACCATGTCACCTACAAGGTCCAATCAATGTTCTTATTAATACAGTAGTGACCCATATCCTTAAAGCAGGTAAAAAGTTATGAAATGACTCAAAGTAGAATTCTTACTGCACAAAGATATCAACTATCCATAGGACAGAGGATAACTAGCAGGCTGATGGGGGTTAGGCAGCGAAGAACCCCATGGATACTGAGAACAGGGAGAAAGTGTTGTCAATATAAACAGAGCTGTAATGCACATGTACATTCACATTTCATAGGTCACATTTAGACACCTGTAGTCTCACCCGTAACTGCGGACCCACAGCTATGGAAAGGATTACAGATGTGCACCTGCATATCTAAAGGTCACTGACCCATTCATTCATAGGGGATCCATGTATCCATATTATGTATTTTTTGTGCAACAGATCCCAGCCCCAACACACATTCGTAATACGTATAGATGTGTGTATGGGATCATAAAGACAAATGGGTCTGCAGAATTAGCAGATGTGTGAAAGTGGCCTCATGCTGAGCTCCGTGCTTGCCAATGTTTGAAAGTCCCATTAAGAATAGAGGGAGCACTGGCTGCACATGAACACAGAAAAATGAAACAGCTCACCACAATGGCAAGATGCAGACCCACTACAGACATAAAAATAGTTAAAAGCAGCCCCCCCCCAACTGCTAAAATAAAGTCCCACAAAAATAATGAGGCTTTTTGTTATCATTTGAAAACAGTGTAAACCACCCCACTAACGATAAGGTGGCCTCATATCGGGACGGACCCTACACTGTACTATGGCCTCTCCATAGTTTGTAATACGTCTATGCTCTGGGCATGCAAGATCCATCTTATACATGCAAAAATAATTGCACCACCTGAAGGGATGGGTGGAGTGCACGACCAAGTAGAGGCAGCCACTCCCCCATCTGGAACACAGAAAAAAAGACAAATTTGGTCAGCTCTCCTTAACTTGGGATCATGTTAGCTATATGCATAATATTTCTATAGAATTTTGTATAAGGTTGCGTACTTTGGGCATTACTATCCAAAATTGTTTTCTAGCATTGGGTTTTAATAAAACATTTTTATTGTCTAATGAAACCTTATGGAACTTCTTAATATACATTACAGGTAGGTAAGTAACATTTGTGCTGCCAAAATAAAGTCACATGGGATGGGGCAGACCATAGTTTTATTTAAAAAAAAAACTATACTTTTTTTTTTTTAGATATTCACCACTATGGAAAACTGTAGCAAAATAGGGTCAGGGTTTATTGTTATAATAGTAGGGAATTGAGCTTGGCAATAACTACAGGGCCCATATGAATGGAGCGCTGACTATATATGAGCACTATGCGCCATTTATTTATGGGTAACTTTTTCCTCTGTTCTTGGGATCAGCGGGGATCCCATCGATCAGATCAGAACTAATCAGCAGGTTATCCCTTATTAAAAGATACGTAGGAAATCAGAAGAACTCTTTACAATAAAGCAGTATGTTGACCTGAAGAGATCAAAAGCTATTATCACAATGCATTGTGTGAACTGACATAGCCCTAATATATCGGTATACTTATAGTTTAATAGATAATATTCAGTAGTGGCTTTTACCCATGTTGCATGCTGACATTGAACAGCTTTGTGTCATTCAGTCATCCAGTTCACAAAATTCCCTTAAATATAATTACTGTATATTCCGGTCGCCAAAGTCACGTCAGCATCACATTCGGGAATCACAGAACCTGAATTTCCTATAGGAAAAATTGTTATTTACATCAAGCTTAAATAATCCTTCTAGGTTTTCTTATTTAGAAACGTTATAAACTTGGAAATTTATACGGTGTGCTATTTACTAATTTGGCAGGACTACTGGGAAATTTCCTTTCATAGTTCCACAAGAGACAACATCAAGTCTAAGTAACCGGCGTTACTCTTGAATTAATCTTTTATGAACAAAGAGGTAAACTAAAACAGTCCTTTCTTTCCTTTCTGATCCTGCACTTTCAAGATAAAAGTGAATTCTCTCTCTGTAGTGGAGGCACTTGGAATTCCTATCATACACAATGCAATAGCCATTTCACCATGGGCAAGATTTAAGAAGAGGGCACCGGAGCTCTGTATTGTCTCTATGGTAAATCCCATTTTTCCTTTTGTTAGATGTGAAGTAAATTCCTTAAATCAAACACGACTTTAAAAGATAAAGGTTCAAACTGTATTCAGAACAAATCTGGATTTTTGTTCATATTTTGCTTTTCCAAACGGATTAAACAATTTGTGGTTTTTGGAAATCTAACTTCCTATTTTGGAAGTCTAATGTCTAATACATTAACATATTTGTAAATAAGATTATTTTATTACTTTCTGCGATCTTTAAAGCTTTCATTCTGTGCCTGATGCAAACGGTCTTCTCTGTTTCCTCCATTGCCGCACTTCCTGTGGGACTTTCTGTTCCTGCTGTACACTGTAGCAGGCATTTTAGTTAACTCTATATCACTTGCACTATATAAAAAGCTCCCATGGGTGTAGTGGGCAGAGTTATAGTCAAGAAAGTGTAGTGAGAGGGTGATATATTTGGGTGAAACTCCAGCTAGAGTGTATGACAGGAAAAAGAAGTTCATTACAGGATTCACACTAAACAGGAAAACAGGAAGTGGGTCAATAGAAAAAACAGACCCCATAGTTTGCATCAGGAGGAGAAGAAAAACATGAAGGAGCACAGAAAGGCAGTCAATTTATTTACCATTATATGTTAATTAAAAATAGCTGAAAATAGGTTTAATTGTTGGAAAACCCCTTTTATCAATATTTTTAACAGTAGACACTTCAATCTCCAAATCGGTTTTACTGTACAAGATAACCTGCTAGTTGTCTACAGCTTGCACTAGAGGGAGCTCAGGAGTAGAGATGAGAGAATATACAGTAAGGACGAAGCAAAGCACTTTGACCCTATCTGTATTCAGCTCATCGGGCTGCAGCACTTTGAAGTGTGCTCCGCTCCGTGCCGCTCCTTTCCAGGTGCTGGAAAAAAAGATGCATCCCGTCCTGGGAAACTGGGAGAAGATTCCCAGGACGGGATCCATTTTTTTCCCAGCACCTGGGAAGGAGCAGCACGGAGCGGAGCACACTTCAAAGCGCCGCAGCCCGACGAGCTGGATACAGGTAGGGCCGAAGCGCTTCGCTTCGTCCTTACTGTATATTCGCTCATCTCTACTCAGGAGCTTACTGCATACAGTTATATAACATCAATAATTTTAATAATATTATATAATACATCTCTAGCACCATATTCAGTTTTTTACATTAAAGGACAACTCCCACGAAAAAATTTTTTAGCTTATTTAACACACATTACAAAGTTATATAACTTTGTAATGTGGTTAAATACCCGGTCTGGCCCCCTTCCCCCACTTTCGGACCCCCGACACCCCCACCCGGAAGTTAAAGAATATATACATTACCTATTACGATCGTCACGGTCCTCTTCTCTCGGGAGGCATCTGGTGACGATGACGTTAGAGCCGGGGGGCGGTCCGGGTCTTCTTCCTCCTCGGCGTCTTGATAGAGAGTGAATGGGATGGAAAAGGCTGCTGGTGCACATGCGCACCAGCAGCCTTTTCATTGGCTGGAGCGCATCACATGGCTTCCAGCTTGCTCAGCCCTGATTGGCTGAGGTTGCTGGAAGCCATGTGATGCGCTCCAGCCAACAAAAAGGCCTTTTCCATCCCCAGGACCCGGAAGTCAGAGACATCGCTGGACGGCGGTGACGGTGAGGCGGACGGCGGGCGAATGGAGTGGCGATCGTCACCGGAGGGATGGTGAGTATGGTGTCTGTGGTTTTTTTTTTGGGGGGGGGTCCCACGGTAGTTGTCCTTTAATATTAAATGCCATATTTTAGCAATAATGAGTGAATAATATTGATAGCAGACTGGTGTAGTCTGGGAATCTATTGTCTTTATCCCTTCTCTCTAACTGAATACCTTGTTATATTAGGTTAATTATCATAATATTCACAGCATATTGTCATTTGCCCCATATCCAAAGCAGTCAATCACATTTTCCCTATTATGGTGGATGTTTCAAGTATTTCCTGAAATTATGGTCTAAAATCATACAATTCCTAGTTAGATTTTTCAGACATTAGGGGATATCTAGGGGGTATCTATTTTAACATAGTAGACTGGTTACATTGATTATTGATTATTAAACCATTATTCTAGTAAATTTTCTATTAATCATGGCCGTTATTGCCAATTAGCAACAACGGCTGTGATAAATAGAAAATTGACATTGTGCTGCAGACAATGGAATCCCGACCAGAGTGTAGACACATGGTACTGTATACGCTCCAGGTGGCATTGCAAGCGGCCTCAACAAAAACTGACTGTTAGAAATGTGACTTTGCGCTCCTCAGTCCGTGCCGGGCGGCCGAGGAAGCGCTGAATTTCTGTCTGTGTTTGCAGTGAATGAACTGTGTTTTACTTTCCAGCCACACCTACCTGGCCTGTCAGACTTCTGGCAGTGCAGGGGTTACTGCACTGCTAGATCTGTTCAGCTGAGCTTGGTGCTGGGATCAAGGCTGGTCCAATCAGCTGCTGGACCTAGTCTCTGATCCAGGATAAAAAGCAGTCAGATCCCTCAGTTCCCTGCTGGCTATTAGTTGTTACTAGTCCCAGCTCCCCTGCTCCTTTCCCAGCGTTCCCTGTCCTAATCCCCTTGCTATTGCTCTACCCGTATTCTGACCTCTTGCCTGACATTTGACTATCCGCTCTCCTTCTGATTTTGTACTGCGTTGTCTGTTTGGTTTTGACCCTGCTAGTTGACTATCCTCCATTGTGTTTTGTTTGTCTGTCTACGTTTTGTGTATTCACCTACGCAGTGTAGGGACCGACTCCGTGGTTGTCCACGACCGTTTAGGGTCGACTGAGGCAAGTAGGCAGGTGACAGTGGGTGGGTTCAGATCTAGGGCCCACTGTCTTTTGTCTTGTCTACGCCTGCCTGTCATGACAGAATAGCCAGCCTCTAAAAAAAAAAAAAAAAATAATAATTTTTTTTTTCTTTTGCGGATCATCATGGATCCTGTGAAAGCTCTGGTTGAGCAAATGCAAGGTCTGAACAGGCTAGTTCAGAATCTTGCAGAACAGGTGCAGGAGCAGGAGTCCACACCACGGCAAGTGACCATGACCGCGGCAATGCCTCTGGAACCTCCGATTCTGCTCCCCTGAAAAATTTAAAGGGGACAGGAAGGCCTTCAGGATCTTCAAGGAAGGTTGCAAATTATTTTTTCGTTTACGTCCCCGCTCCTCAGGAGATGAAACCCAAAGAGTCGGCATTGTCATGTCTCTCTTGCAGGGTCCTCCTCAGGAGTGGGCTTTTTCGTTACCCCCTGATTCTATGGAATTATCTTCAGTGGACCAATTTTTTGATGCCCTGGGGTTACTATATGATGACCCAGATAGAACCGCTGTGGCAGAGCGACAGCTGACTTCTCTGCGACAGGGTAAGAGACCTGTAGAGGAGTACTGTGCAGAATTCCGTCAGTGGTGTGTTCCTTCAGGGTGGAACGATCCAGCATTGAGGTGTCAATTTAGGATGGGGTTGTCTGACCAACTTAAGGACCTATTAGTGGTGTACCCTACCCCTGACACGTTAGAAGGGACTATGACATTGGCAATAAGGGTTGACAGGAGACTCAGAGACAGACGTGGGGAAAAGAGCGCCTCTGATGCTTCTAAATCTCTTTCTTTCCCTAACTCTACTCCTAAGTCTAATCCTTCTGTTCCTCTGTTGTCACAAGAAGACCCCATGCAACAAGGTGCTGCTGACACCCAGACCCGACGAGCTCTTCGGCTACAGCACAATCTCTGCCTGTACTGTGGCAAGTCTGGTCACTGGGTGAAAGAATGTCCATCCAAGCCTGGTCAACCGGCGAAAAGACTCCAGCGTCTGAGTGACTGTCGAGAGAGTCACTCAGGCGCACAGGTACCTCTAGAAAATAAGAACAAATTGATGTTGCCCGTAGGGACCGACTCTGTGGTTGTCCACGACCGTTTAGGGTCGACTGAGGCAAGTAGGCAGGTGACAGTGGGTGGGTTCAGATCTAGGGCCCACTGTCTTTTGTCTTGTCTACGCCTGCCTGTCATGACACTGACATGTCAGTTTTGTGCGGCTGCTATTTAATGAACATGTCACACATGGAGATTGCGGCTCCGGTCGCACTTTCCTTTGTGTGCAATGGTGAATTGGGATGCGGGCATACACTGATGTGCCTGCATCCTAATTAAATAGAAATGAAGTTTCAGTGAGATAAACTTCACTGACACCAGCTGTTCTGTGACACGGCCGGTTCACGGAACAGCCGGTGTTTTACAGTGTGTGAACCTGGCCTTAATAAGCAAATAGTGACTTCTTGTAATCCCATATCTGATACAAAACGTCAGCAAAACACCTCAAATCATTTTCCTACTGGTCGCAAAGTGTTGCCTAGTAAAGAAATAGATAAAACCAGAAAGTCATGACATAGAGGTAATAATCCAAATCTAAACTTTGATGGTCATAGACTGACTCAACATGGAAAGAAACAGGGATAAAGGAATCAAACATTTCTTCACAAAATGAGATTATAGGGTAGTCTCCATTTTAACATGTGTCATAGTACCAAATTTTAATAGAGGTTCCTTCAGAATACAAAGTTTTACTGTCATAATTTTCATATGTCAGGCATATTAAAAATGATTAATCACAGTGGGTCACAGTGACTTCTCTGCCCAGCTGTCAATCATATCCTAGTCACCCACTTCATTACAGTCTATGTGGCTAAAGAGTCATATCTTTGCTGTCTGGGGAGTGGAGAGCACTGCTGCACAGTCCCCATGGCTGTCTATGGGGATTGCAGTGCATCTCCGCAATGAGACAAAAGATGTCAAACAATATTAGAAATGACAGCAATGCTTGTGTTACGTTGTGTTATTTTTAAGGGGATCGTGGGATAAAAGTTTTAATGTCATTCTTCACAGCTATCTGTTACTAGTGCACTGTACTTTTTATTATGTACCAAAGAGACATCAGCTCTACGTACTTCAAAGTGTCTGTATACAAAACATTAATTGTTTCTGCTATTATGTTTAATTACTGTGGGGAAAAAAAAAAAAGTAAAAGAAAATTATAATAATATTAATCCCTGTTGCTGCTAAACCTGACTGCTTACAGCAAATGCTTAGACTCACTTGGGAGTGGCGGCCATCTGTTCCTGGAGAAGTAGTGTTGGTTGTGTCTATCAATATGTCCCACAAGCACTTGTAATAAATGTGAGTGACACATAACATGGATCTGTATGTTATGTGTCTCTAATGGATAATTCCAATTAGATATTCCAACATTTACTGGAATTTCACATTTTAATGGGGTTTTACCAGTTTCAGAAAACAAAATATTTTCACTATATAATGGAAAGTTTTTAATTTACTTTAAAACAATAAAACAACAAAAAAAATCCAACCCATGTTTGCTGTCATCTGATGGGAACCTTTATTGTTTGCTTCCATGATCCCATCTCTAGGATCCACACCTGTGTGTGATGAGAATATCCCTTAAAGTAATGCTTTAAGATTAGCTGTCACTTTGGCTGCTTCTGAATCAGAGATAAGTTCGACTCTGAACCTGCAAGTTTGGGCCTCCATAGCAATGAGCATGTTGTGATGGAAATGCACACAACCTCCATATGATCATGTGAGAGGTCTCACACAATTCCATCAAATTGTATTTGTTGCTATGGATACCCAAACTTCTGGGTTCAGAGTCAAATTTACCACTGATCTGGCAACAGCCACAGTGACAGGTACTTTTTAAAAGGGGAAAACATTGCTAAGGTGTTAAGCATCTATGTAATTCACAATAACATAATCAAGCTTATATAGAACAGAAGCCACCGGCACTACCCCAAAGGAGTTAACTGGAGCAGGGGTTGTTTAGCGAATAAAGACTCACAATACATCCTGATCACTGGTTGGTGCTCACTTTTCCAAAATGCAGGTAAAGTACAACAGTCCGAGTATATGAGAATGAAAAGGGCACTAACCAAATGATGTGATCTTCTTTTATTGGAACGTGTATGTAAAATCCTGGTCTGATGAAGCACGCATGAGCGTGAAACAGCTGTAACCTTGTTTTACTAGGTGTCTGGAATTTGTGAGCTGCTTAGCATGTCCTATGGATTTTAAACACACGTTGCAAAAAAAGAAGATCACATCACATTACCATAAACTGCAGAAAACAGCCAACCCATCCATTTTTGGAATCTTGGGTGCTGCAGTCAGACAGGATGGGTCCCTCACTCTCAGGATAGGTGCTGATCCCCGAGTTGGCATCTAACAAACATATACAGCACATCTTGTGGATATGCCATAAATGTTTGATGGGAATACTCCTTTAAGAACTCCATGCTCAGTGGCATCCAATAAAAAATGAATAGGTGATGCATAAACTTTTCCTGAAATAATAAAATATGCCCAATGTAATTCAAATGACAAAACTTTTATTGGATATGCAAATTCCGTCTCAGGATCCGAAACAATAAGAAGCGTAGAGAACTAACGCTGTGAATGGAAATGCGTCCGGAATGTGAGTATACAGCAGAAAATCAATAGAAGTGCAACGAGTCAGTGGAGCTGTTATTACTCACTGCAGACCACAGGATTGTTCCCTTCAAGTAGGGAAAGAGTTTAATCTACACTTAAACAGGTGAGTGATGAGACGAGCGGCAAAAGAACATATAGGATCATTCATTACAGAATCATGAGATGAAAAACAGAAGAATGGTCCAGAAGTATCACTCATTTAATGGAAGCTTTTATACTTTACTGTCCAGAGGGGGAGCTTTCACATCCTCTCCACTCTCTCACATATTTTATGTATATATTCATTTTTCCCTTTCCTTATGAATATTGAATGACAACAATAACTGTACTTCACAGCTGGTTTGGGAATGTCAGAAAATGGGTATCAGGTTCCCTGAAGCGCAGATATTTTACAGGTTTCATTGCCTGTTTGGTATACAACTGCAGGCACTTCTTATTAAACTTTCCAGACACTGGTCAGAAAGATGCACAATTCTACCCTGGTTAAAATTAAAACTGGGATCCTGTGCCTGAGGGGGGCCCCAAGGCCCCTCTGGAACATGGCAGGACACCAGCATTATGAATGGTAGACTGTAGATTAGGGACCATGTTACACAAGTTACGTCTCTCATTCTATCTATACATTTTGTCTCCTATCAGGGCACAAACTAGCCTTTATGGGAGATGGATTATCGGCAGGCATCGCTCATTGTCATAATCGGCCAGTGTAAAAGGGACAGCAACGTACCGTGTTTCCCCGAAAAATAAAATGGTTATGTTTTATTTTCAGGGGATGTCTTATTTCTCCCCCCACCCCCCCTCTAGACAGGGGGAGAGAAATAAGACCACCTCCTCGGAATACTCACTGAAAGAGCGGGTCAGCTGCATGACATGGGTCCAGCTGTGGGTCAGTGGCAAGATGTGCGGCGTAAGGATGTATAGCGGCGGCATGCGGAGGGATGTGCGGAGGACATAATGGATATATACTAGGCAACGCGTAGTGCCTGCCTTGGAGGTCCACAAGGGGATTAGGTGAGTCTGTGGGATCCCTAGAGGGTGGCCTTACTTTCGGGGGGGGGGGGGGGGGACTTACTTTTGAGGGGTGCCCTACTTAAGAGTAGGGGGTACCTTATTTTCGGGGGGGGCCTTACTTTAGACTAGAGGGTAAAGTAGCTGGGGTGTCTTATTTTAGAAGGGCGTCTTATTTTCGAGGAAACACGGTATAGAGTGTAGGCTTCTGGCAGGTAGGCATAGGGGCAGAGCCGCAGTGGCATTTGCTTACACTGCCTTTGCCCTCCTTCCAGCCACTCTCCCAGCTTGGAACTTCATACAAAGCCCACACTGGTTCAAACTGGAATTCGCTGGGATGTTACAAATACTAATACAATGTTTTCTCTTTCTAGAATTATTTAATCTAAAAAAATCATGCTGTGAACCATGACGTCTGTACATATTCTCTACATATTTGCATTTTTTTTGCCATCTGTAACCATGTGCACAGTGATTACAGCGTTATGTTACGTGATGATGGATACACCTTAGATCGCAGGGGCTTATGTCTTAAGGAATGGGTTACGTGCCTTACATAGTAATTGGGAGAAGTTTTACACGATGGCTGCTGATTGGGCATTTAATCCTGTTTTTTCCTGGTGTGTGCATGTATGCCTATATGATGTGAACAAGAGCTGAGATTATCTCGAAACATATCTGCATTTTATACACGAGTGATTATGGATTTATATGATGATGCATGCATTTTAAGGGAATGATAAAATAATAAATAGAGATGAGCGAACCAGGTTCGTGTTCAAGTCCATCCGAACCCGAACTTTCGGCATTTGATTAGCGGGGGCTGCTGAAGTTGGATAAAGCTTTAAGGTTGTCTGGAAAACATGGATACAGCCAATGACTATATCCATGTTTTCCACATAGCCTTAGGGCTTTATCCAACTTCAGCAGCCACCGCTAATCAAATGCCGAAAGTTCGGGTTCGGACGGACTCGAGCATGCTCGAGGTTCGCTCATCTCTAAATATAACTTTATTAAAATAAATGTATAATTTTTTTTATTCACATATACACTTCCCAGAATGGCAGTAATAAGGGGTGACATAAACTCCTCTGCTGCTACTACCAACGTTTGTGTTGGGAACTGCAGGGCTAGCGAAGCCCTGCAGTTGCCGATCCCCCGCTGTGAACAAGTGCTGCCGCACAGCGCTGTACAGAACAGCATCTTATTTTTCCTGTGAGCCGTATATTCTTACATACAGCATATGGGTGATTGTGTTGGGTGACCACCCCTAACCCCCCCCCCCCCCCGCCCCCCAACAACACCACCCAAGGTACTGTATATAATTATATTGAGTACATGGGAAGACGGGACTCTGCTCTGTATAGCACTGTGCAGCGGCGCTTGATCAGGGCAGGTGATTGGGAACTCCAGGGTTTAGACAGCCCTTCAGTTCCCGACATAAATGTTGGGGACGGTAGAGGTGTCCATGTCGCTCCATACTACTGCTAAAGTAATATAACATTATTAAAGCAATGGATTTTTAGTCTCCAGAGTACCCCCCCCCCCCTCATTTTTCTTCTTTTTTTTTTTTACTTCTACTTGATACTTGATCCTAATAAATCTGGTACCCCATATATTCAAAGGATTGGGGTAACAAGGTAACAAGCTGATTGGTGTGTGTCCGATCAATGGAATCCCTACAAATCCCAAGAATAGGGACCAGAGAAAAAGAACATTCTGTATATTTGTGTATATGGATGTAAAAAACATACAGTCATGCTGAGTAAACTTACAACCTAAAAGTGGTAATCAAGAATCAAAAAATGTAGGTATGTTGCTAAGGGAAAAAAGTTAACTTTATAATTATAATAATAAAAAAAAGTTACACTCAACTACTTTGGCCTCCACATGTGTCCCCACTTGTGCATAGACTTGCTGACTAAGCCAATCAGTGACTGAGATAAAACACTGCTTCGACAGTGACTGGCCAAGTAGGCAGGTCCTACTCAAACATCTTGGCTTAAAAGCTGGAACAGTGGTCAATGAGGTTCAGATTGTGCTGGAAAAGAAGCTGTGAGGGACCATTGTATGTATCACACATTTCTTATGTTTACTATGTCTTTAAGACAGACGAAATCTAAATCAACCATACAGCCAATTGTTGCATTGCTTTCCTTGTTGTTTTTATTTAGAATAGTATATATCTTAATCGCTTGGATTTATGTAATAGAAGCCAGTATTTTTTCTTTATCCCCATCTTTTGCATTCCTCCTATGTGCTTTCTGCAACTGTATTCTTTTACAAAGTATACTGGGTCTTCCAGTTGTTTAGAGAAATATTGATTTGCTTTAAAGAAGGATTTGTAAGCGGCATTAACTTGAAAAGATTAATTGGTTACTAGAGTTTTTTCTCCCTAATGGCTTAGTGTTTCTCCTTGGCCATGCAGGAGGTTATACATTCACAGCGGAAGCGTAGTGTCACACAGAGAGAAGCACAATGATGTATGTAATGGCATACGGTCTTCATATTTTCTGTGAACATCGCATATACATCAAATATTCTCTGGTAATTTATCACTTCCCATATAAATATTGTGAATGACTGACTTCTCAGAAATATAGCAAATTCCTAATGTCCTTGGCGCTCTAAGATGTTCATTAGGGGGCTTATATTAAAGCCATTAAATAGTTTTTTGTCTTTCAAATGCTATTGATGGGTGATCAGTAGTGCTTTGATCTGTGCTGATCATTGCAATAAAGGTGCTAAACGACATTACCAGAGGCAGCAGCGTATATAGACATTGCACTGTGACAAGATCACTCAGTACAGTGTACAGTAATTTTTTAAATTAAAGCGACTCTGTACCCACAATCTGCACCGTCTTGTACCGTCAGATAGCTGCTTTTGACCCAAGATCTGTCCTGGGGTCTTTTGGCAGGTGATGCAGTTATTGTTCTAAAAAACAACTTTTAAACTTGTGTTGCGTGGCCTAGAGTACCTGTGCCATAGGCTAGCACGGCCTCTCCATCCCTCCTCCTCACCCTCTTCACCATTAGGAATGCCCCTGGGAAGGATTTCTCCTAATCTTCACTTGTCTGAACACTGTACATGTGCCTTAACGATCCAACACATGTGCAGTGTTTAAACAAGAACAACAGCGGATTTAACTATGCAAATTCACAGCTGAAACCGATGTGGATCCTTCCCCTTTGAATTCCAATGTGATTACATACTCGCAGCGGGATTCTCATCTCGCTGCCAGTATGTAAGTCCCGGCCCCATTAACCCCTGCCGCCCAGGATGATAAATTACCTGCACCACTATTGGCCGCATTTGAGGCTCCCGGAGGTCCCGTGCAGAAAATCAGTGACTGTGGCGGGGCCGTGCACTGATTGGCTGCGCGGGACCTCCGGGAGCTGGGAGCTTCAGACACGGCCGGATCTCGCTGCCGGTAATGTATTATCCCGGGCGGTGGGGGTTAATAGGGCCGGGACTTACATACTGGCAGCGAGATGAGAATCCCGCTGCGAGTATGTAATTACATTGGAATTCACAGGGGAAGGATCCGCAGCGGTTTCAGCGGTGAATTTGTAGCGTTAAATCCGCTGCGGATCCGCCCTTGTGAATTTACCCTTACTCAGCAGTGATTGTTACCCCTCATCCTGTCACTGTGTCTGACTCCTCCAGAGTCCTGACTACCGCAGAGATCACGAGACACAGGAGGACAAAGATATGCAGCAGCCACATGTTTCTTCTGCTGCATATCTTTCCTTACCTGTATCTCCATGATTTGCTCCTCAAAGGGGCCCGCCGAGGCTCTGTCGCCCAAGGGCCCACAAAAACCTGGAGCCGTCCCTGCCTAGGGCACAGACACTCTAGGGCACGCCAATTTGACAAGTTAAAAAGTTGTTTTTTAGGACAATAACAGCATCACCAGCCGAACGGACTAAAGGACCAATCTTGAATTAAAAGCAGCTATCTGAAGGTACAAGTGGTTGGGGGGGGGGGTACAGAGTCTCTTTAAGGTTATACTCCTTGAACTCCTCTTGAACAACCAATAAAAGTCTAATAATTAAGAACAAGTTTTGTGACCTGGTATAATACAGTGCTGCTCGGAGGTTTATAATGCGTTACATTTTTTTAATTAAAAGTCTTGAATAAATAACTGCACATATAAATGCTATTTCTTTTATGATTGTTTACAGCAGCGAAGACGGGCACGCTCTCTAATCATTGGAACAGCAATCACTGTACCTATCTATAAGTAAGAATTTCACCTACCCTTTATGAGGCAGCCAGGTTAAAAGCCAACGCTTACCGTGTCATTTAGAACTAAGATAGAAAGCAAAAGAAATGTATATGATTACAGTGGCCGAACAAACTATCCTAAGATGTTGCGGAAACCATATATTTTCATCCAAGTGAATATTTTACTCCTTGCTGAGCTTGTTTAGGAAGCGAAAAGAAGACATGGATCTTTATGAGATTGCTAAAGAAGAAAAATTGCATTAATAATGCTAGTATTCCTGTGTTACTGTGCTAAAACTTTTAGCAAAGTTAAAGGAGAAGTTAAAGAAGCAGCCTTACTGCTCTAGGACTCCCTTGATCTACTTCGTCAGCAACTTCACGACTTGGCTGATGGATTGCCAGCTCATCCAGTCAGTGACTGGGACAGGGCACCACTGCAGTCACTGATTGGCTGATCAGGCAATCCATCAGCTGAGTCGAGTATTCCCCCTCCCCCGTTCCCCTGTAACATCATTAGTTCCGGTGGGGGTCTGGGAGCTCTTTGGGGCACGGGGAAAGGTAAGTAGTGCTTGTTTATTATATTTTCCCCTTGCCTTCTGAAAAATGTTAATTTTGCCTAGACTTCTCCTTTAAAAAAGAAAGCTATGCACATTGAAGGGAGCCTGTCATCACTTTTATGCTGTCTGAATCATAATTCATTGTGCTGTATGGTCCTTCCTGCCCTGCCAACCTTGATTGACAGAAATCCCCTTATATCCAAACAAGGAGAGATCTATCCTCATGGCTGCTGGGATGGGAAAAATCTGCTGGAAAAACGTGTGGTTCAAGCAGCAGAAAATGACAGGTCCAGTTTAAAAGAGCTGTCAGTGCTACTTACTTGTTTCTATTTTTTTTTTTTGTTTGTTTTACTGGAATTCTTCATTTGTTATTTTTTTTGGTAATGAACAAATTAACAACTGGGTATTACCTTGGAGGGGGTGTCCCTGCACAGTTTCACATAGTCTAATCAAAGTTAATTTATTCATACATTTCTAGGAGGAATAATTGGGGAAAACAATTCTAAACAAACTTTTACAAGATAGAAAAAATGTGGTCACAACTAATATGATATCAATACATGGCAATATGCCACATAGAAATGCCACATAAAAAAAGAAAAAGCTAGGCAACAATAAAGGCATGCACTCTCAAATATAATAAAAACTTTATAGACAACTGGCTACATGACTAAAAATGCTTGAAGTGCCACTGTCATAACAGAACATTTTGGACATGTTAGAGAAACATGTCAAAAGTTTTGAGTGTTCAGACCTGTACCGATCGTGATAACGGGCGGGAAGAAGACAGAGCTGCAGCATGTCCACCCCCATCTCTGTGTCAGCAAAATCACTCGGGCTCCATAGACTTACACTGACTGGCTGATCACGTGACACAGAGTCAGGAGAGGACAGTGCTTAGCTCATTCTTCTCCCGCCTCGTTCTCTTGATCAGTACAGGTCTGAACACTCAGACCCTGACTGATCAATACTTTTGACATGCCTCTTTGTCTATAAAGTTTTTTATGGTGACAGTGACACTTTAAAATGCATACATGTATTGTCCCCCTATAAGGGATATACAAAAAAACACTGTTGTATATTATATGGCTCAATATCGTATTTTTTTATTTTATTTTTTGCAGAAATCAGTAGTATAAGCGATTTTAATAAACTCTATAATAGGTTTTATTATGCAAAAAGCCTCTTTCTGTTCTCAAAAAGCAATTTCCCAGCTCCCCCCCCCCCCCTACACACTTCTTATGTGTGCATTATCAGGCAAAGCTGTTTTCATTACAGAGAAGCCAGTAAAGACACTGGTTCTGCTGTGTCCATTATATCCTATAGAGGGGGGAGAGGCTGAGGGAGATGAGTGAGCAGGAAAAAGAGGCATAAAGGTGAGCTGTTTGTAGACTGTCTGAGCACCTAAAAGCTCAGTGTTTATCTAGGAACTTGCCGAAAGAAGATTGCAGGGCGTTGTGCAGTGCAGGACCGCTCAATGCTCACTCACTCCACTCAGCCCCTCCCCTCTCCATAGAGCATAATGGACACAGAAATCCTGCTTCTTCTGAGGGGGGGGGGAGCTATTAAAACAGTTTTTTCAGTACACAAGGAAACTCTTTTGGTAAATAAAACCTATTACAGAGTTTCTTAAAATCGGTTTTACTATAGATATTATTTTCAGAAAAATGACCCTGAAATGACAGTTACGCTTGAAGTATCCCTAGGACGAAAGCATAAAAAATATCAAGCATAACAATGTATAACCAACCTTCTATGACCTCTATTATATGACGATCTTTGGACGACAGTGGGACTAGAGACATGTTATGCAGCTGCGTCAGGAGTTGTAAGCAACGCCAACACACCATTCACATTACATATAAGCATACTGAGTAAAATACTAGAACCCCCTTATGTTCTTTTCTATAAAAACTATTGCTGAGCTGGTGTATGATTAACTGTGAGCCCGAGTATGGAGCACTGAATGGATCCTGTCAAACAGATGATATATGGTGTGTGCTGATTTGGTAAAAGCTTCCCCCATGTATGAACTCTCAAGAATTGATCGCATAAACAGGTTTTCATTTGATTTATCATTTGCAGTCAAAATGTTGCTCAATGTTGCATAAAATCTGGTTAAAACAATGCATGTTTGGCTGCCTTTCAGAGCATAATAACTAATGTGCATTTCACTGCAGACTTTACTCCCCTAGGGAACAATGTATAATGGAAATGTTGTCCATACTAGCAACTGTCTGCCTTTAATAATTGTGTATATTTGTACTGACCTAAAGGGATGGTGGATATATTAAAAGATGACCTGATGACGGGCGGTTACCTGGAGTGTTTGGCAAAGCTGGCTGCCCCTTAGGTTACAAGCCAAAAAATGCATGCCACAGTCACATTGAAAGGCAGCATGATTTTATCTAGGGCTTATGATCTTCAAGTGAAGCTTTCAACTGAGGAAGACAATGTCTTGCTGTGATCAAACTGTTAAACAAAGTCAGTTCCAACTAGCATGCAGTATGGATTGATTGCTAAGGCCGAGGCTTGTTTCTGCCAATGGATTGTACTCTAAAACCCCCCTTTTTATCTTTTATCAAAAGCTGAAGTCCTCAGCATAAGCGCACGCCGCACAAAACGGATCGAACAAAAGGATCATATGACCCAACACAAAGCCTCCCCCTCCCTTCACGTTACTTTCCACTCATATCCATTTTATACATTTGCAGATTCTTAAAATTCTTCCTAGTTAATATTTTACAAGACAAACATCCCCAGGCAGCTTTATATAAGATTGCTTTGATATATTCTATAATTCTGCTTAATTAAAAGGAGGATTAACTAAATAACTATTATATTTCATTTTTATATCAACATTAAATTAACTTATCAAGCATATTTAGGAACAAAACTATTAGTCAAGATCAATATAAAACACAGAAGAAATCTGATTACATTGTGCATAGGAACTGCCCAAAAGTTTCAGTCTTCTACTAGATTTCAGCATTATCTATTTTTTAAGCGAATGTACCATCAGGTATACTGGCTTTAAATGTTGCATATCAATAGAACGGCGCCGTTGATTCTATGGAGCCGCGTCCCACTGGGGGCGGGCCGACCCAATTCCAGTGCTTCAGCCAGGGCTCTGCTCAGTAACAGACCAGCACATTCTAGGTTATAGCACCAAACCGGTTCCTTGACCCAAGACCAGTTGATCCTGGGGTGGACCTGTTACTGGAAGGCCTCTTGGATACATGTAAGTTTTCATTCTTCACACATCAAACAAACCAGTCGTAAAGACAAAGGGCCTTGTCCCTCTGTACTAGCCAACTGGTTTGACTTTGGACTACACTCAGGAGCAGCATCTAAGGAGTCCCCTGATTTCCACCCTTTATGCTTCTCCAAGATGAGGGAGCTGGACTTCATGTCCTCAAGAGTTGTTCTTTTGTGGGTAGCCGCAGGCCCAGCAAACCAAGTGACATTGGTCCAAATACAAGCATACTGTCAATTGTGGCAAAATAGTATAGTCAAGAACAGGAAGGGAAGGTCACACACAGGAGAACAAATACAGTACAGGACAAAAAGAACATAAAGCGACAAGGAGTAAGACACCACTTCGATGAAAGGCAACCTAGGGTAATGCCCTCTGGGAGACATAACATACTGACATGATCATGCATGCCACTGGTGTTACACCAGCATACTGTTTTAAAAATTTTATTTTACTTTGATACACTTTAAAGTATTTAGGTATTCCATAATACTGTACCTTTGTTTATATATATATATATATATATATATATATATATATATATATATATATATATAAAAAATGCGAACATACATGGGGTATTTAGCAACAATTCTAGGCTGCACGAGGGAGCTCCCTGATTGGAGCCAACTCCTCTAGCTGAGAACAAGAGCTGTGGCTCTGCAATGGTCCCTTTACACGAAGAGATAAATTGCGCAATCGAATGATTAACAATTTCAAAGTGACTGTGTTTTTTTTTATAACGATCAGTGTTTAGATGTAATTATAAATGGTTTGAAAAATTCGTTATTACGATAGTTTTAAGATCGCTTAAGCCCATCTCACACATAGGGTGAATTGTTGAAAGACTGTTTAGACAAAGCGATCTGCAAATTTTCAGCGAACGACCAACGACGATTTTACAACATGTTGAAAGATCACAATGAACGATTAATCGCTCGTCGCTTGATTGTACCCAGTGTTTACACGAGCGATTATCGCTTAGATGCGATCGTTATCGCGAAAATTTGAACGATAATTGCTCCATGTAAAGGGACCATAAGAGTTTTAGCACAATGACAACAAATAACAAGTAATCAGTGAGGGTCCAACAGCTGAGACACCCCTGATGATTAGAATTCAAGTACCCCTGTTTGCATAAGTTGGTGGTTTGTCTATGGGTTCATTTTACCAGATCTGAAAGCTGGGCTGTGATTGTTTGCTACGGATTTTTTATACCAGTTTTTGATTTTGATAGATCTGGGCATATGGGGCTGCTAAATATAACTAAGCGATCAAACATTTATTTCCTTTGTGTAGGTGATAGATTGTCATTGTGGTAAAAGCCCTTTAAGCAGTCAAAAAAAACTGTATGAACAGCATCAGTTCAGCAAAAAACAAAATGAAAACATAATCTTCAATAAAATATTCAAAAACTGGTGAGCTCATGATTATAAAATGACATGATAATCTCGGTAGATTATTCATGTTTACTTCTAAAACTATAAAGTATGATTTCATGCTTCATCTAGGGAGACGCTAGAACAAAAATGTAAAAACTTCAGGGGAAAAACAACTAGAGTATTAGTCATTTGTTGAGTTGTCTTTGAATAATGCACTCGATAGACTGCTGCTCAAGAGACTCCATTAGTTAGAGTGCCAATATTGCTGGATTTTGTCCATAAATACTCATTGTACATTCAGCTTTCTAATTGTCAGCTATCATCCACCCTGGCCCATGCTGTTCCTAAATGCTTTAATTATGTTCCTCATTTACATCTTGGTGTGTGTATATGAGAGATGTGGGATGAGACCTAGCATTAGTGAACATTAGGAATTCCTCCTAGACTCCGGCTCTGATGCATAGCTGTAATCACTGGCATTCTGGAGCAGTATGTCTAGAAGAGACATATAATCAGTGTTCATTTTCAGTCGGGACTTCTGTGATTTGCTGCTGCTCAATGACTCCCCAGTTGAGCGATGGCGCTCAGGCTGTCTTCTGAGCGGTACTGGAGTCTTACGTGATCAATGTGATTTATCGGGTTAATCTAAATGAATAGATTATCATTTAAAATACAAAGTATCCATTCCTCTTTTTTCTATTTCTACCTGAAAGTCTTCCTATTTCTACAAAGTATGAGCCACCCATAATTTGAAATAATTTTTTTTCAATAAAGTTATACGGAGTGAAACAAGTTGTCATGCCGAATATAAAGATTCTGGCCATAACTAATTTTTTTTTTCTTCAGTCTGTAAATAAAGCTTAAAGTGACTCTGTACCCACAAACGGGCGTGGCCTAGAGTGTCTGTGCCCTAGGCCTGCAATGCCTTTTCGTCTTGTCCATCATCCCCGCCTTCTTCACTATTAGGTATGCCCCAGGCAGGATCTTTCCTAATTATCACCTGTCTGAACACTGCACAGGTGCTGTATCGTTAAGGCCCACGTGCAGTGTTCAGACAAGTGATGAATAGGAGAGATCCTGCCCAGGGCATTCCTAATGATGGAGAGAGTGGGGAGGAGGGATGAAGGGGCAGTTTAGGCCCAGGGCACGGGTACTCTAGGCCATGCCAGTGAGATGCACATTTTAAAGTTGTTTTTTAGGACAATAACTGCATCATCTGCCGAACGGACCCCACAACAGATCTTGGATTAAAAGCAGCTATTCCACGGTACAAGCGGTTTGGGAGTGGGGGTGGGCAAACTGTTAATACAGAGTCGCTTTAATGCATACCCATAGTTTTAAAAGGCTTTAACAATACCTGTTTGTTTGTTTTTTAATTAATCATTCACAGTGGTAACAAGGTGATTTTTTTTTGTGCTCTTACTGTTGTTATGAAGCCCCAAAGAGCCCCATCCTTGGTGGCAGCTATTTCTCATTCTCCCCATTTTAGGGAGCAGTACCAGAGCTGGGCTGTTTGCCAGCAGTACTCACTCTAAGACTTATTTTCCCTTACTTGCCGGGTACAATAAAAAATTACAAATAATAAAAGCACCTACTCCTCTCTGCCATGCTATGACATGGCACTGATAAAAGCACACTAGACTCAATAGGCTGGTACTGTACTAGGGGATAATTTAGATACTCTAGTGTAGATGGCATGTGGGAGTGAAATGGGGGTGACAAATGCATCAGCTTTGCAAGGTGCTAAGTAAGCAGGAATGAAAGAAGCTGCAACAGCATTACAGCAAGGAAGAGGTAGCAGTAAACACTGAAATGCTGATGATAATGACAAGCATGCATACTAAATTGAGGGGGAGTGATATGTACATATAGTATAATGCTTACAAGTATTTACACAAGGGACAGCTGCCTATTACTTTATGGTTCGTCAGAGATAAGAAGAAAGCCATGATTTACCTTTCAGGTACAGTCTGGATCCTCTGGTAGGGGCACACATGCTTACAGACGTAGTTTACCCCAGCAAATTGCAGGTACACAGCCCAGACTCTCTGTATTACATAGCAGTAGCTAAACCCTGCTCTCACTTACTGTGTTTTATCTTGGTGTCTCCATTTTTACAGCTTAACAACAAACCTTGGACAGCAGTTGGCAGGGAAGTGAGACTTGCAGGCTTTTTCTGGGTCAAGGAGTCATTTCTGCAAATGAAGTGATTCAAAACTCAGCTGGTCTTGTCCATGAAGAGCTGCGTCTTATACTGAATCTCAGTCCCACTCGATATAATAGGGCTGTAAGGATGATGACATAAGCATTGACTGCACTAAAAGTTTTCTTTTATTCTACTGATTCAAATGGATTTGAGGGGTCAGAGCCTACTAACATATTGGCTTTCATAAGGATAGGCCAATAAAGTTATAAACTATGAAATTCCGGGATATAAACACAAAGTATGCAGAAGACTTAATTCATGATCATGAGCAGATCACTGAGAAGACACACTTAAGCAGGGACCTATGTACCTCCCCTATCTCTTTTTTATCACATAGAATTCACAAGCCAATTTCACAGAAAACTAATTTAATCTATCTATACCTGGGAGGAAATCAGAGGATCTGGAAGAAACCTACTGTATATAAACAAAGGGAAAACATACATTATGCAGATTTTGCCCTATTATAATATTAAATCAGCATATCAAAAAGCTGTTGCCTCAAGATTTTTTTTATAGTTATAGAACTTTGTATATTCTAGACATATAGAGATGTAAATGTATAGTTTATTTACATATACACTTCCGTTGAGTGGAAGCAGTAAAGGGAGACACCGGGCCCTCCGCTGCCACCAACGTTTGTGTCGTGAACAGCAGAACTGCAGGGCCATAGTAGAGCACAGTGTGTGTTGGCACTGACGATTGTTTGGATATCGGTTATCTCTCCCATCAGGCTCCCGTCCTCCCAAAGAAAAGTTTGGCACGGCCAAGTGTCCTGTGTTGTCAGTGGGGAGGGGTAAGCTGCAGACAGAGAGCTCTAGTTAGTATTTCCTATCCCCTGTGCTTTGCTGTACAGCGCTATACAAAGCAGGTCTTATATACAGTACCTAGGTAGAGGCTGCCTGACACGATCATTGTGTGAGGCAGTCTCTGTATAGTGAGCAGTGATTGCTATCACCACCCGCTCTGTTAGTGAATATAATATAGTGAGCAGTGACAGCAGTCATTGCTTGCTGTCCAGAGGCTGCCTGGGTTCCCAACACAAATGTTGGTGGCAAAAGAAGGGCCTGTGTCACCACTTACCGCTGACAGTCAATGGAAGTGTATTTATAAATTTAAAAATACATTTATTTATTTCAATAAACATATATCACAAAGTAATATAAGTTTATTAAAGGGGTGCTCCGGCGGGGGGGCACTTTTTTGGGGGGACCGGGGAGGAGGTGGCTGAAATAAAAGACGTCCACTTACCTCCCCGGTTCCAGCGGCGGGTCCCGCATCACGGCGCTCCGGTGCCCGGTTCCCGGCCGCTTCCGAGTGTCTGGCGCGGGCCCGAGACGTGACGTCTCAGGTCCGCTCAGCCACTCAGTGAAGGAGGCGGGATCCATTTGAAGTCCGCTCGGATCCCGCCTCCTTCACTGAGTGGCTGAGCCACCCTGAGACGTAGCGTCTCGGGCGGCGTCAGACACCCAGAAGCGGCCGGGAACCGGGCACCGGAGCGCCGTGAGGTACCGGGGAGGTAAGTGGACGTCTTTTATTTCAACCACCTCCTCCCCGGTCCCCCCAAAAAAGTGCCCCCCGCTGGAGCACCCCTTTAAAGCAATGAATGAGAAAAAAAAAAAGGGTAGAACAAGCTGCAGGTGTCCGGGGTATGGAAAAAAAAGATATCGTAGAGTGGCACTGTGCCCAGAAAAACACAGCTCTGGCTGGCTGCCCCTGTATCCTACTGGTATTACTGTACTTTCTTCTCTGCCTTGCAGATCTCACTGCTGTATGATGTTTATTTTACTAATTTTTATTTAGTGTGCGTTGGAAGTGGGGTAGTCTTGTAGGGCTAGTAAATCCTAAACTCTATATTTTAACTGTAAAGGTTGGGGGTGATTTTATACCACTAGTCGTTCTATACGCCGGAAAATACAGTATTTTTTTCCAGTATCCGGAGTACCCCTTAAATATAAAGTGTTTGTTCATTTGTAAAGAATACTGCCCCCTCTTGTTACACAAAAAGTGTAGAAAATTTTTATGAGGAAATAAATTACACATATATGAAGTTACAAATTGCAATACATGATGTTCTTCTTCCGATCCAGGGATTCTTTAAGCATGTGACCTGTGACATTTTTACACAACATTACATTTTGTGATTTAGTCCATTTTGTACCCAATGATGCCTACATCTGCATATGGAGTTGCACCATTTTATTTTCTGGCACATATCTATGCTGCTATATAATATAAAAGTTAAAATAAAGTACAACCTTTTGTTAAAAACAATAATTGCATAAATGTCACTGAATAAGCAATGTATTAAGGGTAAAATGTTCATTAGTAGTAATGATACAGATTTACCTGTATAAATATACATATTAATGATGGGGGACTTCTGAATCTAAAGTTCCTCATACACCTTATACTTTTGTTGACTGGTTCGGTCGTCTGTATAAGGACTCTCCCGACCACCTATGGACAGATGATGTCTGTGGACATAGGGGTTGGGCATGATGGAAAAGACGACCGGGGTAAAATAGCCATCCTCTGGCTGCCCCCCCCTTCCCCCCAAGGCATGGTTAATTTAACCCTCTGGGGACAAGACTGTGGAGTTTTCCTCCCATAAAAGGGTCACTAAAAAAACACCATATGAGTTTTTTTAGTGGAGCAGACGACTTCTATTGAAGTCTGTGGGAAAAAAACACCACAGTTTGGGGAGGGGGGGGGGATGCTGCGATTTGAGAAAACTGCCACAGAGCCTCAAAAACACAAAGGAGCAAGGAAAAACGGCAAAAAATAAAAAAAAAACGGTATAAACTTCCATTGACTTCCAGCTAACAATCTGGCTGCAGGCGTTTTTGCAACAAAAAAACAACACCATGGTGTTTTTATTGTCGTTTTTCAAAAAAATTAAAGGCAGCGTGAAGACAGCCTCGGGTAGGAAAGTAGACAAGGGTCTTTCAAGTGCTGGGGGAAAAAAAGAAAAAAGGAAAAAAAGAAGGTGCCTATTGGTAAAAGCAGTGATCTGAAAAATCAAAGTATGAATGAAACAGCCTTTCGGTCACCTGGTCATAAACTCTCTCTTACTTCTTATACTCTTAAGACCACTCTCTCTCTGTTCTATTGTTATAAGAGAACACTAAAACAAGTTCAATGCAATAAAAGCTTCTTTCACAAACTGTATCAACTCTCTCCCCCAATTGTCTTCCGTCCTTGAAGTTTTTCTTTCCTTGCGGCTATCAGCTAGATAGATATGAATGATGGACAGCAGGGGTATGTGAGAAACAGGATTGTTCGAATATCTTAAGAAAGAAACCCTACCCTAACAGTAGCTAATTTCTTCTTCGTTTCATGAGCCAGAAAAGCTCTTCCCTGGCAGCCAGCCACTCGCTACTTGCTTAATTTTTGTAATTTTTATGCCACTCCACTCGACAGATGTTTATCTAAATCATCGAAATCTTTGTCTTTTCCATTTTGGACACTTTTAGTATTAAGTGTCACTACCAGAATAACAATGTTGATTAAACGTTAATGAAACTTGAAAGGTAGTATAACTGCTACCAGATGTTTATTGCCACTGTTATAAATTTAGAATATTTTCTTTTTTCTGAATTTTCTACTATTGTTATTTTTTTCTCCTCTTTTGTTTCCAGTGGAGACAGATATAGACCAGATTTAAGGGATACCTGACTGTTAAAGGTTACTTTAAATATAGATTTAAAGTAGATACATTTTCAGCGTTCACGAGTATTGATGTATAGGTAGAGTATTGAAGGGGTATGATAAATGTTTTTTCCATACTCATGCCCAGGAGGACGTTGATGAGAAGATGAAAACAACAGGAATGTAGCTCCTAAAGGCATTGGCTCATCTCCTCAACATAAGTCTTGGCCTTACGTTGGGATTCTACACAGATGATCTATTTCCTGATATGCTTCAAAGCCCTATGAGATCTAGAGCCTATATAGTTGTCACTATTAGCTGGTGAGCCAAAGACTTATCATAGACTTCTATAGATAGAAAAGTGTAGCACAGGAATGTAAAAATGAAAAGTGATTTGCAGGAATGTACCATATGCTTTTACAGTGCTTGCGCTAAAGATCCTTTCATACTAAAGAGGTCGTCTGTTTCTGATAAACAATTTGTTACACCATGTTAGCATCTACTTAAGGGTAGCATATTATCATAATAGGTCCCGACAGTTATTAATCCAAATGGTACAAACTAATGTTGCGCTATGTGTATAATAAGGTTAGGTTCACACTGTGGCTATATTTAACATATATGTTTTATACTGTTGAAAAAGGTAAAAACATACACATTAAATGGATGTTAAAAGGGGATGTATAGCCATATAGCAGAATCTGCCTTTTATTGACTTATATTATTAAAAAAAAATGCATTACCCTGCATTTATTCTGTAAACTGTGAAACTTTGTGTGAAGCCAGCCTTACGAGTTCTCTGTTTTTTTGCAGAGCGTGCTCTAACAAACTAACTAATGCTCTAAGGCCTCATACACATGTTCCTCGCTTCATGGAACGTGTATATAAGGCCTTACTCTCACCAATGATTTAGGACTAGGGATGGTCTGAACCTGCCGAGGTTCGGGTTCGTACGAATCTGAACTCTCGGCAATGATTACTGCTGTCTGCCCGCTCCATGGAGAGGGTGGATCCAGCCGGCTATGGCAGTGGCTATTGCTGTATCCCAGTTTTCCAGGCGGTCCTCCGGCTGTATCCACCCTCTCCACGGAGCAAGCAGACAGCAGTAATCATTGCTGGGAGTTCAGGTTCGTACGAACCCGAACCTTGGCAGGTTCGGACCATCCCTATTTAGGACTGCTGATTGATGGTTCTGTATCATTGGTTTTATCCAAACCAGACAGACATGTAGAGAGCAACTTTAGGTTTTCAGATATACTCTATTCATTTATGAGTAAATCTCAGAAATTTGTAACACTCAGTAAATAAAATCATTCACATTTTACATTAATAGTTACATAAATTAAACCTATACAAGGACCACATTCACTGATTAAGGCTGCATTCAAACGTCCCGTAAAATTGTCTGTGGTCACGGATGCGCGGCCATGGACAATTTTAGGAACTATTCAAATGAATGCTGCCATTTACATGATCTGTGCCGTGACCCCCACCGCGATCCACACCACTAAAAAAAAAGGACATATCCTAGTGCAGATCGCATATGCACAAAAAATGGTAGCACATCACGAAAATCTTTATTGTAACACTGACATAGATACAAAAATACCACATAAATATATCAATATACAGGAGTAGTAAAATGAGGAAGACAACACCCCAAATACTGCTCTACATTAAAAACACTAAAATGTCACCATAAGTCCTGCTGGTGTTCCAGTCAGGGCTAATCTACCACTCTGACTCTGGACTGTATGTACAATAACAAAAATCCAACAGCTCTACCTACACAGAGACCCGGTAAAACAAAATATAACCGAATATATTTATGTGGTATTTTCGTATCTATGTCAGTGTTACAATAAAGATTTTTGTGATGTGCTAACATTTTTTTGTGCATATGCTTTTTTTCTTTTGAGAGGATGATGTACTATTCATATGCATTGGTTTTGCACTCCATGATTATTAGTGGTGCCCACTAGCTTTATATATATATAACTAGTGCAGATCGCGGCACGGATTCCACAACGTGCAGCTCTGCCCCCTCGCCACCCAACAGCAGAGATGACAGGAGCGCAGAAGACAACTACTTGCCTACTCCCCCGTGCCAGTGAACATGTGCTCCTGTCATCTCCGCTGCCAGGTGGCGAGCTGAGGGAGGGCTATGCACTTCTATTAGGGTATCAGTGCTGCAATCCTTCTCCAGTCATCGCGGCGCGGATTGCGGCATGGATAGTGTGAATGAGGCCATACTTTAGGGTGAAAGCTAAAAGGCACACTGGGAGGGGGGGGGATTTATCAAGGGTGGATATCCACACGGATGTATTGAGAGGCACACACAGGCTACCTGTCAGAATATATTTTGCTAGTATTCTGACATATACCAATGATGTGATGCAAATGCAGTGATGGTGATCGAAAAGCTATGGCTATTCTACTATATACATTGATACTTCATGCTCTTCATTTTGTATATACAGCACAATATCAATTTATACTGAAAACAATGTCAGTATGTGACTTGTTAGATGGTGAGCCGAAGTAAACATAGTTAAGAAACTTTATGGTAGGACTTCTATGTATACATGAATAGTAGGTTTCTTTGTATACATGGATTTAGTAGCATAAATATTAATCAACACATTGTATGCTAAATTAAATGTTACTTATTGACTTCCTCGGAGGCTCATGTAAATTGCTATGGTCTGGCAGCGCAATATTAATAGAGAAATTCCCATAACAAGTACTCCATTATCCCAGCAAGAAATTTTAAAACCTTAGAATGCATTATATTCTGTATGAGTATAATGAGCCCTTTAATATATTAAGGATTGCAAAAGCCAAACAGATTTACGTAAGTACAAGTGAAAATAATTATTTTCAGAACCGCATCCGCGGAGTAACATACCCAGCTGCATGCTGCGAAGCGCTATAATTCCACTTTTAGCCCTTGAGATGATGAGTCACAACATTCGCCATTTACCTTCACAATCCCACAATAATATCAATTAAATCATGAGTGGGCTGATGTCAGGAACGCATAGATGAATATGCTTGAAGAAAGAATACTCACTGGACCAGAATAAAGCATATGTTTAATCACTATATCACAACTGAAGCCATTACGTCTATCCAATCATGCATGATATTTCTTAATGCCAACTATAATTATTGCATCTTAATCTGCATCTATTACCTGAAGAGCGTCACTGACAAACGCTCTTTCCTCAATTCATGCTGCACTTTTCACTGCCTTGTTACAAACAGGACAAGAATAGAATGGCACTCTCATTGGTAACGTCTGCTGAATGGCACAGTGCGGGTCAATGGCACCCTCCACCTACTAACACTGGTGCTTTTTTTTGTTCTAGACAGAATTTCTAATTAGAAAGGTTGATTAAAAAGTTGGCCACAAGTTCGATAACTATTAACGAGGCAATTAAAACAAGGATGGTAATTAGAGACAAAGAAGAGTGATCTCAGAATTTGATCCTTCCCAATTGTATTTTAGGTCAATTACTTAGACTTAGAGCCTCAATGATACAGCAAAAGTAAGTACAGCACTGTGTCCTTCTTGCATAGCACATTGTAGGTTAATAGCAATTAGATATGGGATTATAATTACATCTGCAGTTTTACAATGGGAAGCAGAAAGGTTTCACAGAATTCTATATTTCACAACCGTATTCTACTACAGAAGAATCTATGGAAGTAAACTAAATCTTAGTTCTCCAATGGGTTTCTTCTCAGCCTTTCAACCTTCTACTGATTATTCTTCCAAGAAGCCTATTCCACGGAGTAATAATCGCCCAAATCAGCCCAATTTGGCCAATTATTGCTCCGCGGAAAATAGACAACGATCTACCTATGATCGTGTCATCGGCTGATCGTTTATTTAGGTTCAAACCTAAAATCACCGGCCTCCAACCACGCATCACTGCGTGGAATAGCAATGCGAGGTGGGCGACCCACCATTTCACAAGCACCATACTTTACCTAAGCATGTTGCAGGTCTTCTCCTGCGCTCCTTCTTCTTCCCAATCTCGCATGCAGTAACAGCTTCGGTGTGGCCTGTCTTAGCTGACAGATCACTCAGCCAATCACTGGCCAGGACCGCCGCGGTCAGTGATTGGCTGACCGGTCTGTCAGCTCAGACAGGCATCGAAGCTGCTGCTGCATGTGGGACCAGGAGGAAGACGGAGCGCAGGAGAAGACCTGCAACATGTTTAGGTAAAGTATGGTGTTTAGGGCTGCAAGGACATCGGTAACAATGTCCCTGCAGCCCTCACTTAATGATTATCGGGCCGCGTAATAGGCCTAGTAAACGAGCGCTGATCTAACAGATAGGCGCTCGTTTACATTATTGATCGGGCCCCCATCAGCCCATGGAATAGGACTTTAAGGGTCCATTTACACAGGAAGATTATCTGACAGATTATCTGCCAAAAATTTGAAGCCAAAGCCAGGAACAGACTATAAACAGAGATCAGGTCATAAAGAAAAGCCTGAGATTTCTCGTCTTTTCAAATCCATTCCTGCCTTGGGCTTCAAAGCTTTGGCAGATAATCTGTCAGATAATCTTTCTGTGTAAATGGACCCTAAGACATGGGTGTCAAACTCAGGCCTTACAGCTGTTGCAAAACTACAATTCCTATTATGCCTGGACAGCCAAAGCTTTAGCAATGGCTGTCCAGGCATGATGGGAATTGTAGTTGGAGGGCCTAAGTTTGACACTTATGTTCTAAGTTGATCTATGGTCACATGAATGCTAAATTTTGATCTGGTCAAAAATCTGCCAAAGGCTAGATTAACACATACCGTATCCGCAGCGAATTTCACATAGGTCCCACTCAGCCAAACAGTACACGGCCCCGCCGCAGTCAGGGATTGGCTGGGCAGGACCTCCGCTGGAAGCCTCAGATGCAAGTGGAGCGTGGAATCTGCTGTAGATACAGTACATGTGGATTTAGCCTAAGGCTATGTTTACACGCTGTCAAAATGAAGCCCGTTTTTATTGGGTGGCGGTCAATGGCAAATACTGACTGTTATTATAAAACAATGGGCGTTGTTTTAAAAACAGCTGCTAAATGACCGCCACCCAATAAAAATGTCTGTCATTTTGACGATATGTGACCATAGTCTAAAAGTTGGCTCGGAAAAAGGAGAGAAAGGCTGACAATAAATCTGTCAGACAACAGCTTCTCTGATGGACTTCACTGATAACAGGGCACTGCAGATATGGTAAAACAGAAACTAAACAACATATGTCAGAAAGACCTATATAATAAGTGCACAGCAAAATTAGAAAATTACTTTCAAAGGCATTCATGGCCTTTAAGACTTTTTTTTTTTGTCATAACGTTTTATTCTCCCAGAAACTGTCTAAAGCAGGAAAGGTTTTCTATAAGGATTTGCTACTGCTCTGGACAGTTCCTGTCACATACAGAGGTGGCAGCAGAGAGCACTGTGTCAGACTGGAAAGAATACACCACTTCCTGCAGGACTACAGTGGCTAATAAATACTGGAAGTATGGAGATTTTTAAATAGAAGTATATAAAATAATAATAATAATAATAATAATAATAATAATAATAATAATAATAATAATAATTTGTATAGTGCCAACAGATTCCGCAGCGCTTATTTAAATATATAAATACATTACAGGTTATCTTTATATTAAATTATACAATGAATAAATTAAAATATAGAATTAGAGACCTACCCTCAAGAGCGTACAGACTAGGATGACTGGGAGTGACATGAGAGGCAACAAGTGCTTTATTTGTCAATGTTCCAGTCATTGTACATTCAAAGAGCCTATAGGTGATTGGGCGAGCGAGTCGCACGCCATTTTCTGAGCTGATGTAGCAAGTACAGTATAGATGGCACAAAGAGGTTATAGAGAGGATGCAGAAGGGATAGCAGAGAGGGAGACGAGATTAGGAAATGTTATAAGCGCACCTGAAGAGATGAGTCTTCAGGGCACGCTTGAAACTGGGGGTGTTGGAAATTAGTCTAAGCTCTTTGGGTAGGGAGTTCCAAAGGACTGGTGCAGCACGAGAGAAGTCTTGGAGGCGGGAATGAGAGGTTCTGATTATAGAAGAGGTTGGTGTAAGGTCATTAGCCGAACACATATATATATATATATCTTTCTGACAACAGTTGATTTGAAGGGAAAAAAAATCCCTTGTATCTAATGGCAGCTGTTGTGTACTTTCCCTGCCTAGAAAGAACAGACTGCTTCTGTTTCAAGATAAAATAAGGTAAGATGGTGGCCTCTGGCCACGGAATACACAACCCTGTACCTATGCTTTTATACTTACCATGGTGAGTTAAGTTTTGTCCAGCTCTCAATCTTTATGGCCTCAATTGGCCTGAATTTTGAAACTAAGAAAATCTAGGGTTTACAATTTACACTGTCTTAGTCACAATATTTAGGATAATTAAACTAATTTATTTTTACATTCGTACAGCAGATCTGAAAATCTTCCACAACTAACACAGATGTACAGCCTTTCTGTTATCCAATGAACAGAATGTTGCATCTTGCAGTCTACAGTAGAATAAATCAGCTGCCATATGCTGACCTTTATATAAGGAACATATCTTCACACAGCGAAAAAACATGAAGAAAATAAGTCTGTGATGAAAGTAATAGAAAGAGTAAAATATGTTGTGACGTGTTCCCAATATGCAGCACTTAGTACGAAAAGTGGTCCAAGGGAAGGCAACCAGTTAACCAGTAACAGGATCATGGATACTCATTACGCACTGGTTAGTGTGAACAGAGTGCACCTAGTCTGATCTCACTGAAGAATTTTTGTAGCACAAATTACTAGAAAAATTAAAGACGTTATCCACCTAAGAGCGAAAAAATTAAATGCCAGCTGGTCTTATTCGCCAAGTCCCCCTGAGTATTTTGAGCCATCTCCTGTCTTTCTAGTGGCTGCCATCCCTGAGTTACAAGTTTTTCCAAAAGCCAATCTACTGTATAACAAAGAAAGAAAACTACATTTCCCATCATCCATTTCCCTGATTGGTCTATTTGCGTACTTTGCGTAGCTTTCTTTCCTGCCCACTGTTGGCATTACTATTGCACAGTAAACACAGGACTGTTTTTTCACCGATTTTTCATCACATCACCCCGATATGTATTCTATACTAACTGATGATCTAGCAGAGCTAATGCTCACATGATGTAGCTACGTGCTGCATAACAGGTGTCTGTTTACCAGGGGTGGGGGTGTTGTGTAGGTTTAGATCTCTGCTTGCTGGCGTGAATGAAAATTTCTAGTTTCATCCAGACTTTAACCCCTTAGCGACCCATGACGTATCTGATACGTCATGGTGCCACGGGGGTGTTCAGAGAGGGGTCTCGCCGGGACACCGCTCTGAACGGCGCTGATCCCGGCTGATATGTGCAGCCGGGCAGTGCCTCTATTAGCCGGTGCGGGTCCCGTTGCCGCGCCGGCTAATTAAGCCTCTAAATGCAGCTGTCAAACCTGACAGCTGCATTTAGAGGCTCTACGCCGCAAGTCCCTGGTGGTAGTGGGACGGATCTCCCCCCCCCCCCCGCGATCTATGACCGATGTAATCGATCTTTGCTGTGTACAGTATATACACAGCATTGATCTCTATGAGAGATAAGTGCTGTCTATATATAAGTCCCCCAGGGGGGCTTCTAGTTACAGTTAAAAAAAAAAGTAAAAATGTTTTTTTTATAGTAAAAAATCCCCTCCCCTAATAAAAGTCCAAATCACCCCCCTTTTCCCATTTTACAAATATAAATAAACAAATAAACATATTTGGTATCGCCGTGCGCATAATTGCCCGAGCTATTAATTAATCCCATTCCCGATCTCGCACGGTAAACGGCGTCAGCGCAAAATAATTCCAAAGTGCAAAATTGCGCATTTTTGGTAGCATCAAATCCAGAAAATTTTATAAAAAGCGATCAAAAAGTCGTATATGCACAATCAAGGTACAGATAGAAAGAACGCATCATGGCGCAAAAAATTACACCTCACACAGCCCCATAGACCCAAGAATAAAAGCGCTATATGCATGGGAATAGAGCGATTTTAAGGAACATATATTTGTTAACAATGATTTGAATTTTTTACAGGCCATCAGATAATATAAAAGTTATACATGTTACATATCGTTGCAATCGTAATATCTTGAGGAACATGCATAACAAGTCAGTTTTACCATAGGGCGAACGGCGTAACTCCCCGAAATCATTTGACAGCGCAAATTTTTTTTTTCCGGTTTCGCAGCATATTTTATGGAAAAATAATGCCTGTCATTGCAAATTACAATTGGTTTCGCCAAAAAATAAGGGCTCATATGGGTCTCCAGGTGAAAAAATGCAAGTGCTATGGACTTTTAAACATAAAGTTTAAAAAGCAAAAGTGCAAAAATGAAAATTGGCTTTGACCTTAAGGGGTTAAGAACATCTATAACACTTACAATATACAGAGCTGTGACACAAATACAGGTACATATGCCTGCATTCACTGACAGCAAGCAGAGATAGAATTATAACTTTTCATATAACAGAAACATAGGCTCAGGGACATATGTAAGTCTATGGAAGCAGCACAGGTGCATGGAGATGATGAAGATGATGCTCCTGGTGGTCGGGTTACCAAGTCAATAGACAGCTAAATAACCCCAGAGAGGAGATCACATGTCCTGTGACTACAAAGGGAGGAAGAGGGAGGTGAGCATGGTCAGAGTGGACCCAGGGTAGAGGATTTTAGACATCGATAGTGAATAAGAATGAGAAAAAAAAAAACAGGGAAAGGGTGCAAGATAGGTTATACATGTATATTAGACAAAGCGTGGTATTGGGAAGGGGGATCGTTTAGAATATTGTTTTTTGTTACCCTGATAACCCCTTTAAAGTTAGCTATGATGGAGGGAAAGGTGTCAAAACACTAAGGGGGAGATTTATCAAACTGGTGTAAAGTAGAATTGTCTCAGTTGCCCCTAGCAACCAATAAGATTCCACCTTTCATTCCTCACAGATTCTTTGAAAAATTAAAGGTGGAATTTGATTGGTTTCTAGGGGCAACTAAGACAATTCTACTTTACACCGGTTTGATAAATCTCCCTCTAAGTGCATAGCAGTTTGATGCAACACAGCAGTGCAGTCAGAGTGCTGTAAAAATGTTTACAGTCGGCAGAAGGACATTCACACTGGAGCCAAGATGGTGGCCTGATCTGTTCAATCATATATTCGTTATCATCATCTGGATGGCACCAGGATGTACTATAGGAAGAAAAATAAAAACAGAAAAGAAAGGGGCACCTCCTGGTGTAGTAAGGTTGGGCAAATATCAAACAGGAGTGAGTGATGCAGTCAAAGCACTCACCTGGTTGGGTTGTACAAATGTATAGGCACAACTCTATGATGAGCATGTAGATAACAGTACCGCAGCTCCTCCTGGTAACACCAACACAGGGGTGTATAGGAAACTGTAGAATTGGATCCACACGGGATCGCTCGACTAAAGGTAACCCAGGTGACGATAGGGCGCAGGTGCGCTGTGATGTAATCCACAACAGATGGGAGTCCACTAGGGGACTTATCCACGTAGATCAATACCAAGAATGTAACATTCAAGCAATGTAGTTTATGATGCAACGTGTTTCAGCCGACCGATTGTAAGGTGGCCTTTCTCAAGCTTAAGAAAGGCCACCTTACAATGGGTCGGCTGAAACGCATTGCTGGATAAACTATATTGCTTAAAAGGTCAATTTCTCAAAAGGTCAGATCTGTTGAGGTGGCCTATTAGACAGGTGGTTTTAAAATTATGGCTGATTAGCACTGATATATATATATATCACAAAAAGAAGATTTTCCATCGTATTATTTATATCGATGGTGTGCTGATGAAGGTTGATCATGTTATTTTTAGACAATTTTGGCAAATCACAGCTGAAAACATGTTCTTGCATGTCGAGTTTTGGAACCTAAAAGACATAAGGTATGGCTGACTTACCATCCTAGCATCCCACAGGGACAAGGACTTATCAGCGGAGCTTGTGAGCACAATGTTGGAATATGGCAGGAACTCAATGCTATTAACAGAATCCACATGGCCTCGCATGGTGTACCTGCATCTTTCACTGTGAACAGAAACAGAAATATTCAGTTATTTTATGACTATCTCTCATGAAAGTTAAGTAGGGAAAACTTTTCATGAATATTTTTCCCTGTGAATTTGGTAATGTAAGCAGTCCATTAATATTTGAAGAGACCGCATAGAACAATGAATACTCAACACTGAAAATAGTCTTACGTTGCTGTTGAGAACTAGCAATTTAATTTGCTTTCCAAAATTTGCATTACAATACAAAAGAAATGTTCCAAATGTTAAGTATAGTACAGGATTTCCCATAATTATCTTAATGTATTCAAAACATGAAGAAAATAACATTTGGAGAGTAATAGAAAAAAAAACAAGAGCAACATTTGGATAGACAAGAGAACTTAAAATCTAATAAGACAGACACAAAGACACCATGGAGTTAATACGCTTAGTTTGCAAATCAATATATCAAGTAATTACTATGCTAGTGCACACTGCAAGACAGATTTCGAATAGTCAGGTTGCCCTCTCTCAGGGCTGCTTATCATTCAATCTGTGAAGAAACGTATATTGCTGCTTTAAATAACACGTCCCAGATGAATTTCCTGCAGAGCCATGAGATGTAATTATAACTCACACCCTTGTATGTCAACAGGGAAAGCAGGCAGACTAAACAGGAAACCAGAGGACACTGTGCATAAAGCACCGGCATATGGTGATTGACACAAAGGATAGACAAGTGGGCTGCAGGAGGAATTGGGTGAGATTAATTAGCTGCCACAACAGGAAGAGCCTGGTCCAGATATGTTCCAACGTGTGAATGGATTGTGGTGACAGACCCTGACAGATGCCATGTGGAAGATACAATACAAGAATATTCATACACCTACAGAGTCTTTACCTGAATGTCTCTCAATACATTATTTGTGGATAAAACTAAAATTGCATTTAGTACTCTTGTAAAATATTTTAAGCCTATAGACACCTTTGTTATAGTTTTTTTCTTAGTGTTGATTTGTTTCTTGAATGTAAAAATAAGCAACTTTCTATATAGTCTTCATTAAATATTCCCTACCATTTACCTACTACTATTGATTTTCTGCTCTCTCATGGTTAGGGAGGATTCACAACACTATTTGACCCCTGATGCAGCACACCACACTATTAAGTGAAAACTCAAGTATGATTAGATACTGTATCAGAGGGTTGTTGTTAATGTAGTGTATTCTGTGCAGAGACTGGTTACAAGTGGTGTGCCACAAGGGTCTGTTCTGTCTATTCTGTCTATTTTTTTTAATATGTAAGCGACACAGGAGAAGGTTTGGTAGGTAAAGTTTGACTGTTTGCTGGAGACACAAACATGTGCAACAGGGTTGATATTTCTGGAGGTATCAGTAATATGGAAAATTATCTAGCTTTACTAGATAAGTGGTCAAAACAATTGAAATTGCAGTTCAAAGTTTCCAAATGTAAATTACTGCACTTTAGGAGGAGGAATCCTCTAGGTATCATATTGGCAGTTCTGTATTAGCAAAGACTTCAGAAGAGAAGGATTTAGGGGTAGTGATTTTTGACAGCCTTAACCCCTTCCCCCAATATGACGTCCAGGGACGTCATGAAAAGCAGTGTCAGAAAGCATCATGACGTCCCTGGACGTCATGCTTTCCCTGCCTCCCCCCTCTGTCCCTAGGTGAGATCTGGCAGTGGGAGGAGGCTGTCTCACACAGCCTCCTCCTGCTGCCACTGCCCAGAAAGGAGCCGTGCTTCCCCCGGCGTTTTCTGTGTAAATGCACCCTAACACTGACAGATCATTCAATATATAATGCATTACAGCACTGATCATGTGCTTTAATGCATTATAGATGTGAAAAAGTGAAAGTAAAAAAAAGAAACACTAAACACATACATACATACATAATTAAAGAAATAATTAATTACAATTAATAAATTAAATAAATACATAATAAATAAATAATTATATATAAATTAAATAAATATACACATTCCCCATCCCCCTTTAAAAATGATCCCCTATAAACAAGATACACATATTTGGTATCGCCGCGTCCGTAATGACCTCGTCTATGGGGAGATATGCTCCCCCCCGCCGATCGGGTGCCTGGGAGGAAGCTGCGGCACATGCTGCTACGCTCCCCCCAGGCTGCCCTTCTGCCAAGTCCCCCCATGCGGCTGCCCCCTCCCCCTGCTCCCCCGGCTCCCTCTGCACTCTCTCCCCCCCCCCCCCCTCGGAGCCGCGTGAGCAATCGCGCGACTCCGGGAGGGTATCCAAAGCAACCCAGATGCTTCCCAGTGCGTCTGGGTTGCTATGATTTCTAATGATCAGGTCCCTGCACTGAGGCAGGGACCTGATCATTTGAATGATCTGTCAGTGTAATGGTGCATTTACACAGACAGATTTATCTGACAGATCTTCAAAGCCAAATCCAGGAACAGACTATAAGCAGGGATCAGGTCATGAAGGAAAGACTGGGATCTATCCTCTTTTCCAATCCATTCCTGGCTTTGGCTTCCAAAATCTGTCAGATAAATCTTTCTGTTTAAACGCACCCTTAGGCTGGGTTCACACACAGTATATTTCAGGCTGTATTTGGTCCTCATGTCAGGTCCTCATAGCAACCAAAACCAGGAGTGGATTGAAAACACAGAAAGGCTCTGTCCACACAATGGTGAAATTGAGTGGATGGCCGTCATATAACGGTAAATAACGGCCATTATTTCAATACAGAAGCCATTGTATTAAGATAACAGAAAATATTTGCCATTAAATGGCGGCCATCCACTTGATTACAACATTGTGTGAACAGAGCCTTTCTGTGTTTTCAATCCACTCCTGGTTTTGGTTGCTATACAGCCTCACAAATACAGCCTCAAATATACATAGTGTGAACCCAGCCTAACACTGACAGATCATTCAATATATAATGCATTACAGCACTGATCATGTGCTTTAATGCATTATAGATGTGAAAAAGTGAAAGTAAAAAAAAGAAACACTAAACACATACATACATAATTAAAGAAATAATTAATTACAATTAATAAATTAAATAAATACATAATAAATAAATAATTAAAATAAATTTATAAATTAAATAAATATACACATTCCCCATCCTCCTTTAAAAATGATCCCCAATAAATAAGATACACATATTTGGTATCGCCGCGTCCGTAATGACCTCGTCTATTAACCCGTTAAATTAATTATTCCACCAGATTAATGCCATTAAAAAAATAAATAAAAAACTAACAAAAATGACAATTTTTTTGTTAATCCCGCCCCCTAAAAAATAAAGGAAAAACCTATCAAAAAGTCACATGTACCCAAAAGGTGTACCACTAAAAGCGTCAGCTTATGCCGCAAAAAAAAGTCCTCACATAACTCCATTGGTGAAAAAATTAAAATATTACCACTCTTACAATATGCAAGACACAAACAGTTTATATAGTATAAATGCCATAAACTATAACAAAAGTTATATAATATAGATATCACTGTAATCTTAACGACCTGACGAATAACGATAACATGTCATATGTAACGTATAGTAAACGGCGTACAAAAAAAGATGAAAAACTGCTGCTAAATTGTGTTTTTTATTCGTACCACCTCATAAAAAATTTATTAAAAAAATGATCAGGGTGTCACATGTCCCTCAGTATGGTACAGATGGAAACGTCAACTTGTTTTACACAAATATTTTGGCACCGCAAGGCCTCTGTGACATGGTATAATGGCTAAAAAAAAACCTGAAATAAAAAAAGGCCCCCAAATTCCCCAGGTCTCTGTCATGTCTGCGGCCTGTGGTTGAGTCAGGTGACGCACTGCGGCCACATATAAGGGATTTCTAGAAACATTGGAATAAGGGGAATAAATAGTGAGTGGTATTTTTCAGTTAGTATTTGCTGTGTAGGAGGAAAAAAAATGATTAAAATGGAATATCTGCCAAAAAAATTAAAATGTAAAATTTCCCCTCCAACTTGTTTAAATTTCTGCGAAACACCTAAGGGTTAATAAACTTATGAAATGTTACGTTGAATACTTTATGGGGTGCAGTTTTTACAGTGGAGAGATTTATGAGGATAACTAACATACAGGCCCCACAAATCCACTTCAGAACTGAACTGGTCCCTAATGAAATCAGAACTTGAAATTTTCCTGAAAATTTAAAAAAATAGCTGCAAAATTTCGAAGCCCGCTAACATCCTAACCAGTAAAAGGACGTTCACCAAATGACGTCACCATAAAGTAGACATGTTGTAGATGTTGCAGTAATAATTAGTTCATGTGGCATGACTATCTTTCTTAGGAAAAGAGAGTTTTGAAGATAAAGAAATATACATTTTTAAAATTTTTGCGCAAATGTGTTTTTTTTTACAAAAAAACTACTGAGTGTATCAACCAAAGTATACCACAAACATAAAGAGGAATATGTCACGAAAAAACAATCTCAAAATAACCGCGATAATTAAAAGCATCGCAGAGTTATCACTACATAAAGAGAGACAGGTCAGATTTGAAAAATAGGCCCTGGTCATTAAGGCCAAAACAGTCTGCGGAGGCAAGGGGTTAAAAATGAGTCACCAGTGCAACCAGGCAGTAGGAAAAGCAAATCGTATGCTGGGCTGTATAGCTAGAGGTGTAACCAGTAGGAAGAGGGAGATTGTGATCCCGCTGTATAGAGCTCTGGTGAGACCACATCTGGAATACTTTGTCCTGTTATGGAGACCTCACCTACAAAAATATATTGATAAAAATAGAACAGGTTCAAAGACGAGCTAGAAAAATGGTGGAGGGTGTCAGGCATAACATATCAGGAAAGACTTAAGGAAATAAATCTGTATAGGTCTTTCAAATGTGTCTATGGCCTTTAAGACTTTAGACAGATGATAATAATAAAGTAGCCAGTATAGCTGATTCTGTATTGAGGTGTACAACAAATAAATTCCCCCAAAAGGTCTTACGACATGGCTGATACACTGCATTAACATGGTCACTTGAATGCATTGGAACTAGTGGAGTGCTTTGATACACAAGGCGGGGGTGGGGATGGGGGGGGGGGGGGGAGACTGATAGACCTAGTCTAACTTTGATATCAACCAAACAAGAAATTGCTAATTTTTCATATATATGTACGTTCAGATGGTACATGCTAGCTGCTAAAGTTCCTTGAGTTTAGGAACAAATTATTGTTTTAGCCAACCAATGACAGTCTGTTATCGTCTAAAAAGAAGTCAGCCTAGTTAGAAATTGTTGGAGAATAGTCAGACAAAAGATTCTTCATTCAAATAGATCTTTTGTTTATGGAATATATTTAAAGAACAAATATTCCCAGAAAGACTGTTCGTCTGTTGCTCAATGTCATTCATCATGTATGGCCATTTTGATCAACTTTAATTGTCATTATGGACTAAATGTGTATGGCTGTCTATAAAAAGATCATTTAACAGATGATTATTGAATCAGCATACTACGGTTATCTAAAGTGTTTTGGTGAGTTAGGAAAAGAACAGGTAAAAAAGTGATCTGTAAAAGTTAAGCACCAATTTCTAATCTAGGGAATAATCACTCTCACTAAGGTTGTACTAGTTGAATCTTAATGTCCCCATAGATAGCATTCTGATGTTTGCCAAACATGATGCTGGGGGCGGGTTTGGCCCCCAGTAAAGAGTATAGGGACTTTCCAAGACTCCACCAATAGATAATGTAAGTGGAGATAGGGATCAGGCATGATGAGATTTCATTGCCAAACCCCTTTGTTCTCGGAGAGATAAACTACCACCAGTTGTTTATAGCCACCTGTAGTTTAAGCTGTTTTGCTACAATGTCTACTTATCATCTATTCACTGTATGGGTTTAAAGTGTTTAATCAGTGGGTGTTTAATCAATGGTTTAAGTGCCATCACATTCAAACTCTCTGGGACTGACAAAGATCCTGTAGCTAAGCACAATACATCACATTCCCATGGGGTCTGAATAAAGCAGCAGCGTAGATATTCGCCTAAGGCTCTAATCAAGCAGGGGACCTAGAGCCCATGATTTTATGATTGTGGAGGTCCCAGAGGCTCAGACCCCCACCAAATAGACACTGTGGATAGGTGATAAGCTAACATTATCATAAGTTGTTAGTTATCATAATAGATAATGCTATTCTATTGCGTGGAAAAGGACCTTTGGGCACATCCCACCACAGCTAGGCCTTTGATTCTTTGGGTACATTTAGAATATAAAAGAAAAGAAAACGTCCCACCAACTTGTAACTGCCTACTATCAGAGTCTATACTCCAGAGTGTACACCTGTTTACACTTAAGGGAAATAGAAAAAGAAAAAGGGCATGGAGGAGACTGCAATGATTGTAGGTACTAGATACACAGTTTATAAACAATTAATAAAATCACAAGCAATAAATATATAATACAAAAAATAAATAAGAAAAAACATAAATGTCCCAAAGTGAATGGCTGCGATCATAGGCTGGTATTGTGAATGCCGATCTTACTCACAGTTCATTATGCTATCCGTCCGGATAAACAGCTAATGTTCACAGAGTCTAGTCCATGAGAGTGAAGCAACCAGATGGAGTAATCCTCAGCGTGTGATCTGTTGGACGCCGTGCCGTGGCCACAGCATGTGATACCCGCACGTGATCTGATTGGTTATCTTGGACGTAGAAAGACTCCCAGCAGAGTCGTACTAGGATCGCAGTTAGAGTAGATTAGATGGATGTATGATGGGGATAGTTGTCCCCCAAATTGTGCTATGCTAGACGCGTTTCGGAAACTCTCTTTCCATCCTCAGTAGCGAAATGGTTAATTCATTATTACAGGAGACAATTTATAGTGACAAAAAGGAAGAGAAAAAGGCAAAGTGTAAAAAAGTAGATGGATGATTTGGCCTGGGTCTTTTGGTATGTTCTAAAGCCCGGATCCTGTCTGTTCAACTGGAACTCACATCTGATGACTCCACCTGTGATCACAGGTGGAGTCATCAGATGTGAGTTCCAGTTGAACAGACAGGATCCGGGCTTTAGAACATACCAAAAGACCCAGGCCAAATCATCCATCTACTTTTTTACACTTTGCCTTTTTCTCTTCCTTTTTGTCACTATAAATTGTCTCCTGTAATAATGAATTAACCATTTCGCTACTGAGGATGGAAAGAGAGTTTCCGAAACGCGTCTAGCATAGCACAATTTGGGGGACAACTATCCCCATCATACATCCATCTAATCTACTCTAACTGCGATCCTAGTACGACTCTGCTGGGAGTCTTTCTACGTCCAAGATAACCAATCAGATCACGTGCGGGTATCACATGCTGTGGCCACGGCACGGCGTCCAACAGATCACACGCTGAGGATTACTCCATCTGGTTGCTTCACTCTCATGGACTAGACTCTGTGAACATTAGCTGTTTATCCGGACGGATAGCATAATGAACTGTGAGTAAGATCGGCATTCACAATACCAGCCTATGATCGCAGCCATTCACTTTGGGACATTTATGTTTTTTCTTATTTATTTTTTGTATTATATATTTATTGCTTGTGATTTTATTAATTGTTTATAAACTGTGTATCTAGTACCTACAATCATTGCAGTCTCCTCCATGCCCTTTTTCTTTTACATTTATAATATAATATACAGTACTTATACTGGGATAGGTCACTATAGATACCTGATTTTAATGCTTTAGATATCTAAATATCTTCTATATGACAAAACATCCGCAGTTATGTCTTTATTAACTGGACACAGGAGCATGTCAAGTTCTATATTTAAAGATTGGACTGTGCAGTTATAAAGAAATGACCATTAGTCTTGTTTCTACTGAGGTGTAACTAAGTGTATTTAGAAGAAAAAGATTATAGAAAGAAAATAATGTATCTTAACTGGGCACTGATGCTTTGAGGAAGGGTGATGTATTATGTCTAGTCAGGTACAAGTATCAAATAACTATTATTCCTATGCAGGTCTATCACAGTTCATCTAGCCCTAGTCTACAAGATGTAATAAAAAAAAACCTTTGCGGAACAATACAAGCTGCTGTTAGGATACTTAGAAACAAGTACTCACAAATAAAGTCTAGCAAATATGGATGTGATCGTCTTCAACATTATTGAAGGAATTGTGCAATGCATCCCTATTCACGTGCCCAAGCATTTTTTCAGACTAGCTCAAAAAGAATTTTCTAAATTTCTCTGTTGAGAACAAAAGCCATGTATCTCCTTCAGACAACTCACCTTACCGAAGCTAATTGGAGGATTCAGTCTTTAAGACTTAGCTTCTTACTACATGGCTGTACACTGGTCTAGAAGGCTGTATCTGATCAGAGCTACCTTTTTAACTATGATTCTGCATGTCGATATTGAATTAACTACTCTTCAAAAACTAAACAAGATACTCTTGAGGAACCCTACTCTGACACAATCCTATGGGACAGAGCCCCACTACTTTATGCCACCATCTCTCTCCTGAAAGTCCTAGTCAGTAACAACCCTAATTTCTACATACCCTCCCCCATTTACCCTCCCCCAGTCCACTTATTACCAGTCTTGATGACTTAGGCTGCATTCACACTTTCCGTGAAGTTGTCTGTGCACACGGACAATTTTACAGCCCATTGCTTTGTTTTGGGCTATTCAGATGTTCTGTGATTGCACAAATCCATGATTCGTGCCGTTAAAGAATAGGACATGTCATTACTCTTTTTCACGGATGTACACGGATGACATGTTCATCCGTGAAAAACACTGATGTGATGTAATCAATGTAATTTAAAATGCTTTAAACAGATCCAAGATGCTTTAAACAGATTCCGGATGCAAAATGGATGACAACACTGATGGTTTTGCACAGATCATGGAGACAGCTAGCAGACCACAATCACGAACCAGGAAAAACACAGAATGTGTGAATGCAACCTAACATAGGCCAGCTTGCCCCCCCCCCCCCCCTCACTCTGGACGGTATTTTCCCCTGATATTAATATGTTAACCCCCCCCAAAGGCTTTAACACCCAACACGTCCATAACTTATGCCAGTGCTACTAACTGGCTTGAAAAGTTAGCTCTCTTCCCCTCTGTCTAAAAGATCCATTTCTAAGCTTCACTCTTATATCACTAGTCCTGCCTCGGACACTAAGCCCCACTGCCTCCATGTATGGGAGCAAGAACTTAACACCACATTCTCAGTAGAACAATGTAGATTTGTATCGCTACACTCGCATTGTTTCTCCACTTGTATCGGTATACAGGGATCTTCTTTTAAGCTCTATTCCAGATGGTATAGGATGCCAGCCTTTCTCTTTAAACACAATATTATGCTCACGGATGATTGTCGGCATTGTGGGAAGGAAAAGGGCACACTACATCACATTTGGTGGTCTTGTCCTAGCTTCTGACCTTTATGGGACAAAGTTATTAAGGTAATACAGCAGCTTCCCAAACCAGTACCCACTATTACACAAGCTGGTCCTGTTGTGGGCCCCCTCTTCCCCATTTTACCCTAGTAAAAGCTTGTTGGTCGCGCATATTCTCACAACTGAACTGAAAACCCTCTATACTGAAGATACTATCTTATCTCCAACGATCACACAAGGGCAGGATAAGGTGGAAGAAATACGAAGAAATTTTGAGTTGGAAAAATGTGACATATGAAATCACATCTGAAATTGTGGTCCCCCTGGATTACCCTTCAGCAAAGTGGTCAGCCATGACTGGTTGTTGATTAGTGTTGGTAGCATTATTCTCCTTGCCCTGCTGGATGCTGGTATAACCCCTTGCTCCGTTTTCCCGATTCTTTTTGGGTCTTGTATTTCTGCCATGTCTGATTGGCTTGTCCTTGGCAAGTGCATATATCTTGTTCTCATTGCTTATCTGCTTGCCATTAGTATTTGTACAAGACATATGTTTATGTTACCCTGTTTTAAAAATTGAAGTTTTCATACCAGTATATGAAGCTGCTATCAGTTTTCTAATAAAAAGAGATTTGATAAAAAAAAGAAAAGAAGGAAACGTTTCAGGAAGCTTTCAAGTCGCATTTTCAATTCCCTAACTTTCCTTGAGAAAGTTTTTTTAAAACTCAGAAGTCAGGACTAATGATGCATAAGCAGCTTGTCTGCAAAGACTGGGAGATGTATTTAAGGCCATTCAGCTACAGTAAGTGTTTCTGCTGGTAACAATGACACATTACAGAGTAAGAGGTGGACTGATATCCAAAAAAGGTGTGTAAATATGTAAAAAAAAAATTATATTCAAATATGTGAGAAATACCCTTTACTGTATGTCATGTCATTGTCCCATCCACTGCATATCACACCCTGTATCTAAGGCTCCTTTTACACAGACAGATAGCAGCACAATATGAGCACTGTTAAAGTCAATTGGTCACTGAGGGTTTTGGGGGGGATATATAAAACAGTTTGTCCTACCTCCCCATGGAGTAAAGCAATAAAAAGTTCATACTTACACCCAACAACTCGCTTCCCTCGCTGTGTGATCCTCTAGTCCTTGCTGGGTTCCTGGTTTGTCAGCTCACGATGGCATCCCACTCAGCTCTGTGATCGGCTCAGCGGTAAATGTGAAGTCACCAGAACTGACAGAATGGGAACACATTTAGGACTGGAAGATCACACAGCCAGAGCAGCAGGGAAAAGAGCAGTGGAGGGTAAGTATGAGCTTGTTTATTGTTCAAAATCTGTTCTATCTATAACACACTGCATGTCACAGGTTAAGTTCACACTGCATTTAGCAGTGTCCAGCTGACATATAAATTGGAGGAATTCCTGAGGTATATTTCCAATATATATCCATATATCTACTGTATCTTATCCCAAGTACAAACATTTCTTTATGGGATCCAGATCAATGTGATACCATCCAGCAAGCTACACACTTATGTCCTAAACAGATGACAACACACTTTTTCCTCCATCAGCTAAAGGTGGGATTATGGACCCTGCTAGACACTGCTTAAGGCTATGTTCACACTACGTATCATATAACGGCCGTTGTTTATATGGCCCCCTGAAAAATGAACATGTCAATTATTTCCGGCGGTCATACTGTAACAACGGCCGTGGATTTTAATGCAGCCGCGAATGTAAAACTTATATCTGCCGAATTAAACTTGATTTTGATGTAAAAAACTTTTCTGCGTGTTTTCTCGGGTTGGGTGCAGTATTTAAAATAAATGAGCTGTTTCATCCCGTTTATAATCATGCTAGGAATCAAAATTAAACAATGTCCGTAGTTTCACGACTAGCCCGTACGATAGTAATTCTACGGCCGTTGTTTTGGCCTCAAAATAACAGCAATTGAAAATAACGGCTGTTATTTTACGCAGTGTGAACATAGGCTAATGCAGTATGAGCCCAGCCTTTGACTACGTTCACGCATCAAAATAAGAGAAAAGGTGTCCGCATTTGACTGCAGTGCATTTAAGTCAATGGAATGACGGATGTCAAATGCACACAATGTATAAAATGACAGACGTTATCTGCGCGGACGTCAAAACAATGATCATGTCAGTTATTTTCGGACATCTATTGCAAACACAAGATGTTATTATTAGTTGTTCACACAGTTCATCTTTTTTTACCATTTTTACTATTTTGGACTCAAAGTGACAGACGTCATTTTAAAAAAGTATAAACGGACAATAAAAAAACATTGTGGGAACATAGCCTAACAGTTGTCCATCTATAAAGTGATTTTTATATCATTCAGATTTTTCATATACGGTACTTCATTTTTAATTCTTTCACATGCTTAAAATCTGATTGCGGTCAGTGAACAATAGAAACACTTTGGTTTACATTTTAAGGATGAAAACTGGACAGACCTAATCCTACTTTCCAAAGCTGTAGACTGTTGCGGTATTTCAGATAGGCGTTATCAGCCGACGCTCTAGAGCAGGAGATATATCTGTGCTGATAGTGTGTTTAGCTCTTGTGCTATTGCTGTTTTTATCCGAGACAGAAAAATCCTTTTAACCGAGAGCCTTCAAAGGATACTTCAGAACCATTTCCCATTAGACAACAATACAAGTTAATGAATGTTGACACCCACTGATTATTTGTTGCCTGTGCACATTACTACTTGCAGGCGATAGTTCAATATTTGTATCTGATTATTTGTTTCTTCTTTTCGCTTTGTTCATTTCTGTGCGCGCTGCTTTAAACATTCTTCAGATCACGCCTGTGATTAAATAGCTGATCCACGACAGGACGTGACCTATATAAACTACGCTGGAAAGAATATTACAGGAGTGACAGGGTATTGTGTGCGAGGGAAGAATTTGTTACCCGCTTCTGTTGTTTTTTTGTACTACGCTTACCACATTGTCAGCAAAGGAAATTACATTTTACAGATGTTAATGGATTGAACATACTTCCGAGGTTTTGGGTTTGTAAAGGTGCTGAGTGTTTTGCTTTTATTACATTTTCATGAGGTTAAACAAATATGAAAAAAATATTTTACAAATATGTAATGACATTTTTTTTAGAAGAAAACAAACTGTTTGCCTAGTGCCACCTATGAGAGACGAGCCTGTCGGGCATAGTGGGAGTTGTAGTTCTGCAACAGCTGGAGAGTTAGGAAACGGAGCAGTAAGAAAATGACTGAATCCTGACCTGGTTCACTTCTATAGTCTGTACAAAGTAGGGTCATGGTAGCCTGTGTGATGTGCTGTTGAACAGTCTTTGTAGAGTACCAATTATCTATAGCAGAGATCAAGGAAAGGGTACAGAGACTTAATGGTTTTACTGTCAATTTCTACTCCAAAACTACAACTACAAACTGTCTACAAAGGAAAAGTATGTATCTGACTGTGTTATTAAAGTCATATCATGTATTATTGAATTATTAATAGGGGGCATTGAATTACAGGGTTCTTACTAGAGATGGGCGAACCTTGAACGTGCAGCATTTGATTACTGAAGTTGGATGCAGCCCTAGGGAGCCATCGGTAATCAAATGCCACATGACCAGGTTTGGATGAACTCAAGCGTGCTCAAGGTTCACAGAGAGTTTTCTTTCAGCAATTAAATGTCTTCTTTAGATTTAAAATCTACCTTAGTTTTGCCAGTAACTGTGCAGTACTTCTATCTAATTAACTATCCTTTCTTAAACTCCTTGGCAGGGATTCCATTAATATTGAGATTGAGTCTGGACTTAGAGGGGGTATCCAGTGCTACAAAAACATGGTTACTATCCTCTAGAGATGAACGAATACTGTTTGATCGAATAGATATTCGATCGAATAGTAAGGTAGTTGATCTATCGAATATTATCAAATAGTTCGCCGAATATTTGATAAATATTCGATAAGCGTTCAAATCCCCCAACTTCCGTTTTTTTCCGCAAAGTGGTCGAATAGATGTTTTTCAATAAACGAATAGTTGTTCCCATAGACTTTAATGGGATTGAATATTCGATCGAATATTCGAATATCGGGGAGATCCTCCAGAGTATCCTCCAGAGACAACAGTTCAGGTGTGGTTTGCAGTTAAGCTCCATTCACTACAATGGAACCGAGTTACAATACCCCACCCAGGTAGCACAGGAGAACTACTTAGAACAGGCTGACAACTTTAAAAAGTTTGTTTTCTTTTTATTGAGAAGCAAACAAGAAATAGAACTAAATAAATGGAAAACTTCAGTGTGCTTAACTTTCCCCCTTCCCTGAAGTTAGTACTTTGGAGATCTTTCTTTAGTGGCAATTACAGCTGTAGATGGCTTTAGATAATTCTCTATGATTTTGCCACATTTTGGCACTGAGATTTTTGCCGATTCCTCAAGGCAAAACTGCTCCGGCTCCTTCAAGATAGATAGTTTCCATTGGTGAATAGCAATCTTCAAATTTGACCACAGATTCTCAATTGGATAAAGGTCCGGGCTTTGACTAGGCCATTCCAGTACATTTACACATTTCCCTTAAATCATTTGATTGTTGCTTTAGCAGTATGCTTTGGTTCATTGTCCTGTTGGAAGGTGAACCTCTGTCCCAGTCTCAAATCACTGACAGCCAAAAAAGGTTTTGCTCTAGGGCAGGGGTCTCAAACTCGCGGCCCTCCAGCTGTTGCAAAACTATAATTCACATCATGCCTGGACAGCCAAAGCTTCACTTTGGCTGTCCAGGCATGATGGGAATTGTAGTTTTGCAATAGCTGGAGGGCCGCGAGTTTGAGACCCCTGCTTTAGGGTATCCGTGCATTTAGCATCATCCATCTTGCCCTTGATTTGGACCAGTTTTCCAGTCACTGCTGATGAAAAACATGGTGTTCTTGGGGTTATGGGATGCGTTGATTTTGCATCAGACAGCATTTTCCTTCATTCGGGAAGTCTCTGACGAGTCTTTTGGCAAACTCAAAATTAACAGTCTCTTCCCTAAATTACAGCTCTATGGAGTGTATGGCTTATTGTGGACCTATAGACAGATACTCCAGATCTATGGACAGATACTCCAGTCACTGAGCTTTGGTGGGCGTCCCTCTCTTGGCAGGTTTGTTGTGGTACAATATTCTTTCCATTTGATGATAATGGTTTGACTGTGAATTTCTTTATCAGGCGCATTTTATCATCACTTTTATTCCCAGCTGGTCACCAAAAAAAAACGATACCGCACAATAGGTACCATCTTATTTGCACTGACATTGTCACAGTGTGCAGAGACACACCAAACCAATACAGGTAAAGTATAGTATGAGGAGAAAAAAAAAAAAAAAAAGATTTACTGACTTCTTTCTTCCTCCTAATTCTATGCGTTTCTGTACAGGCCCCTTACATTTTTGGAAGCACTCAGGAATCTAATCAACGGCCTGCAGCCTTGCCTTATGACCAAATGTACCCCAGTAGGGGCGATATGCACAAAGCCCAAGGGGCTAAAGGTAAGAAACCAAAACTTTATTGTCTCCCAAACCATGCGGTATCACACAAGGCACTGCCCTCTGGGTTTTCATTTCTTTTCATATTTCTTTTTCTTCCAATACAGAGAAAGGTTACACCCAGCTGCAAATTCACCACAGGATACTTAGGTGAAATAACAGAGAAACTATACAATGCAAAGTTCTTTTAATAATATCTATATCTGTAGAAAATTAAATAACAAAATACAGTATAGGCAGCTGAAGTAGTACATAAAAGACTGATGGTTAAGAAAATTGGTAGTTACCTAGAACAATAGAACACAATAAAGGGAAGAGTTAGAAGGAAAAAATATATTTATATATTTAAAAAAAAATTAAAAACCACAGTAAAAAAGGGGGGGGGGTGAGTGGGCTCCTATAGAGAACATTTCCAGGAGGTGGAAGCTGCAGGGGGGAATAAGAAAACCAGGAGGACCTAAAATATATATTTTTAAAACAATTATAATAAGGATTTTTGTCAGTTTTGTCATTGACCAAATTGTCTGCTTTCACAAATGAGACATAATGTGCTTTTATAAGGCACATGCAATAGTCTGCTTAGCAGGCATATGAATTATAGGGGTTTGAATTGGGAAAGTGTAAAAAAAAATTTTCAAGTGTATGGCATGATAAGCCAAATTCACATGATCATTTTCCCCTTTGTGCAAGCTCAGTTTGTTAGTTTTTATTCTTAAAAATCACCAGGTTAGTCTGAGAAGTTGCTGGTGGGATTATTTGTATCCCATGGAGGATTGACCAAAGTCCTTTGTGTATGGCTAGCTTTAGACCATGTCCACACAACATATGTTTTACATATTGCAACAATGGCCGTGATTTATGCAAAACATATGTTGCATTTGAACAAATGGCGTGATTCCATCCCGCCGCACGAAAAACTGACATGTCAGTTTTCTGCGGCCTCTATTCATTGAATAGCGGCCGCAGATAACCTGTCACTTCACACAATGGAGCATTCGGCTCCGGCCCCACCCTCCAATGTGTGCAGCGGTCAGTTGGTATGTGGGAGCACACAATTCATCATAAATGAAGATCATCCTGCCGGTACTGCAGTATCGGCTGGGATGATCTTCTCTGACACCGACAATTCTATGACCCGGCTGGATCACAGAACGGCCAGTGCCTTCAGTGTCAGACTGGGGTATCTGGGGTCCACCAGAGGAAATAATCCTGGGGGCCCACCAATGAAGAACCATTGAGAAACAACATGTCAGTCAGTGTTTTTACAGGTTCTAAAGATGGGGGCCCACCAGAGGATTCTCCGGTATTTTGGTGTCTTACACCATGTGAACATGGCCTTTGAGTGTAAGCTTGCCACACACATGAAATATTTATCTGGAGATCCTTGGTAGATTCGGTATATTTTGGCAGAAGCTTCTGTTAGTATTGTATATAGCCATCACAGACATGAGGTTGGCAGTAGACCTCACCAAATTTTATCTCTGCCAAATGTCTGCAAATAAATATCTTCTGTCTACAGAGAAGGAAAGGCACAAGGAGATAACTGCCTTACATTTTTTCCAACTGAACAAACAACATAGTAAAAAATAACAAAATGTAGGTTTGTATCATTTTTATTCATATTCAACAGGTAAAAAGCATATTTCCTAACTATAACCATGATTTACATAATCATAACTAGCCCGCTGAGTACCATCACTGTAGATCTTGTACAGAATAAAACATAGAGCAAATCCCTGAGAAAGCTCAAAAACTGAAGAAAACACTGAAAGCTGAACAAGGGATTGTGAACCACGTGAAATATTCCGCAATAAAGGGCTGAAAATCAATGAGCAATTTTAGCCCTCGTGTTGACTAATCTTCTATTGGACTTATCTGCTGGTTTATATCTAAATGGTTCCACAGCATAAAGCAGATGACATTTTTGTAAGCTCCGGGATTTAAGTTGTACTTGGCGACTTACTAAAATAGCTATACCGTCCTGGCCCAAAAAATTGTGTCAAATACTAATCCAAGAATTTTCTATTTCTTTAAAAAATTATATATATATATATATATATATATATATATATATATATATATACACTTACAAAGTTAGATACATACATACATAGTCATTCAGATATAGCATAAATGCTCCAAAAGAAATAAATGTACAGTACATCCTCACACAGTGCCTACAGAACACTGTAGGCACACTGTGATCTAATGTATGATGCATTCTGTAGGCAACTGTGTTCTAGAAGTAATAAATTACTAAATTCTTTTAAAATACAGGTGGAATACACCACAGGTTTCTTGCATTAATGTGTTAAAAAACCATTGCATGCTTCTATGTACAGTAATATCCTGAGGAAGCACAATATGTGCAAAACACACTTCAGGCTCATGCGGTTGCAGTATTCATTGCTCATCCTTGTTCGTTCTTTTGGTCTAAATTATTCCTGAAGAGCTTCTTAGGTGTTGGCTGTAGTGTGATATACTGTAACAATCATGTGTGTACATTGTGCACTTTGGCTGTTAGTATATTGGCCAACAATAAAATGTATAACTACATTTAACATTGCTGTATCCATGTTTTCCAGGCGGTCCCCGGGAGGTATCCTCCTACTACATGGAGCGAGCAGCCTGAAGGATATGAGCGCAGATCAGTTTTGCTTTGTACGAAGCAAACCTAATCTGCTTTGCTCATCTCTAGTATTTTCCTTAGGCACTTCATTTATTCTAGTCCCAGGGGTTCTCATTTACAAGATGGGACAGTATTTTTTGGTTTTATGTCAAAAGGGATATAAAGTGACCTTTGTAAAGCAAAAAAAACAGATAATCACAAAGCCATAGGAGACTAAAGCATAGACTTTTGGCTCTAACTCAAGGTGTTAAAAACAATTGCATAAATAATTTTGGGATAATTTTAAATCTTTTTTGTACAGAGTGCCGTGTGGCCCTGTCACCTCATTACTGCATGACAGAATAAAAAATAAAGGTCTGGAGCTGACTCCAAAGAAGGAGATTTATCAAACATGGTGTAAAGTAGAATTGTCTTAGTTGTTCCTAGCAACCAATCAGATCCCACCTTCCGTTTTTTAAAGAATCTAAGGGGAATGAAAAGTGGAATCTGATTAGTTGCTGGGGGAAATTAAGACAATTCTACTTTACACCAGTTTGATAAATCTCCCCCCAAGTGTTGATATTGCATGTGGCAGATCATTGGAACTATCAATACCTGGTCCAAAAAGGTGCCAATACAAGTTAAGGAGGTCCCCATTAGGCTATGTTTACACTGAGCAAATGGGGCAGAAATCAACAACGGATCTCTTCGCCACAGAATCCCACCTGCTTCAGTGTCAGGCGGCATCTATATTGGGAGGGCTTGCCCACGGAATTCCGCAAAACAACAATTTGGCACTGTACATTTGGAAAAAACAAACAAACAAAGAAACAAACATGGCTGTAATTCCTAACAGTTAATGCAATATTTTTATGTTATGTCCCTAAATTAAGGGAAACTAAGAGCAGGTTAGAAGATTCTAACCTGCTAATATGTTCCCATAAGGTTGGGGACACCGAGAATGTGGATCATTTTCTTACCTTCACCTTCAGCAAAAGTTTCATTAAGTCTTCAGTTTAGTTAATATGTAAAATAGGTTTGGTGCACTGGGGGGGTACTGCAATCCTCAGTGTACCAATCGGCCCTCCTCATTAATATTCATCCGGGGCTGTGCAGTGATGAGCACCAAAGTAAGGTCACTTCAAAGTTCTTACCTCAATATTCAAAAAGAGACAGCCATTTGGTGAGCTGGATTGATGCACGGTTGGGTGGGTCGACTGCTGTAGTCCCACCCTCAATGCACCAAACCTAATTAACATGTTGATTAAACTGAAGACTTTACTAAAACAGCAGCTTTATGGAAACATAACAGCAGGTTAGTGTCTTCTAACCTGCCATTAGTTCCCCTTCAAAGCTGAAAGTCTTCACTTTCACATATTAGTAATTTGCGCATATTTTGTAATTGAAGGTTAATATAGGCCAGATTAAAGAAATTTCTACATTCTGAATGATAAAAATACATTTATTAACAGGAAAAAAACGTACTTGGCATCTATTTAAACCATGTAAGAAAGTAACTGCATCCTTATCCTTGACTTACATTTGGATAAAAAAAAAAAGAAGAAAAAGTAATCAAGCTGGAACCAAATCATGCAGAGAACCCATAAAAGAAATACACATCACACTAAATTAGACTCCCATAGGACCAAAGGTCCTGCCAAGAGCTCCCTACACTAAATGGTGAAGGGAAATTATAATCTTTATTTCATCATACTTCAAATAGAAAATGATTACTGTAAAGAGGAGGAAGCAACAAACAAACAAACAAATAAAAAAAAAATAAACTAAAAACACTAGGTAACTGGCATACTAATGTGATCTGTATTAATATACGAGTAGCGAGACAACATTGGCAATGTGAGTACATATACAACAGTGATTGCTGTGTAAAAATTCATATGGTTAAATAGGTGCATATTACATCTATACTGATGTTATATATCGCCAACATACAGTATGCACCTATTGTTTCATTTGTTATCCTCACTATGATCCTTTGTTAGTGTAAGGCTGCATTTACACGTCCCATAAAATTGTCAGTGGTCATGGATTCGTGACCAGGGACAATTTTAGGTCCCATTAGAGTTAATGCAGCCATTCACAACATCCATGCTGCGACCCCCATCGCGATCCGCACAGCGAAAAAATAGGACATGTTCTAGTGCAGATCACGGGGGGAGGTGGGGAGGAGGTTTGGCAGGGGATGAATCCTAGTGCTGCCAGGCGGGGGGGGGGGGGGGGGGGATCTGTACTGCTAGGGGATCAGTCCCGGGTTGCAGGGGGGGGGTTGAACTGCTAGGGGATCCATGCTGCGATCTTCCGCCCTCTTACTCCCACCCTGTCATCAGGGAAATGGGACACTGATAACGGCTAATAGCACCCTACCCATGTCAACGATTTAACATTAACATCCTTCATACTCCAAACTCCCCACCCTTGTTACATAATGTTTAGTTTTAGTTGCCCATCACTCTTTACAGATCTAGCCAAAGACTTCCTATAACTTCATGACAGATCTATGGAACTTCGCCATGTTCTGAACACCAGTGTAGGAGTGAAGCAGTCCCCTCTGAATTTCTACATAAAATAATCGCATGATCAAAAACGTTCTAAATCTATAAAGGGTATAAAAAGGAATATAGTATAGTATAGTATAGTAAGAATAACTAATGGAGCAAGGATGCTTTGTTACCTCTGCACCCTAGAACCAAGGGACCATGAATTCAGCAATGCACCAGAAATAATTTAAATTGAATATCCAGACATCTATCCAGTTATTCTGCATGCAGGAGCTAAATTCAAAACAGTATAGATGCTGAAACAAGGTCTGAAACAAGCAGCCCATGCACAAAAGCTGCCAAGGTGTCTAAATTACAGCAGTTCTACAAGGGATAGTTTCTCATATTTTCTCAGCATCAAATTAAAAAAAGATTCCAACCTGCTGTTACATTCCCATAGAGCAGGGGGAAGATGGCAGTTGTCTTACCTTTATTCTGCATAAAAATCCTCCATTTTATTTATGTTATTTGGGTTGGTGCACTGGGGGCAGTACCACAACCCTTGGTGTACCAATCTGCCCCCTGCCTACCCCTCTAAATAAATATTCATCAGGCACGATCACTGCAGAGTGCCACTGTGATGCTCATGTTGAGAAGCCGGCGGATTGGTGCACCAAGGTTTGTAGTACCACCCCAGCGCACCATACCAACTGACTAACATATTAGTGAAATGGAGGATTGCAGAAATATGGGGCTGAGAATGAAGGTAAGAAAACAACCCTTTCACTCAGCATCTCCCGCTCTACGGGAACTTGGGGGCTGATACTAATGTTGTTTTGTCTATTTTCCCAGATGATTTACGCCTTATTCACTAACTGTGGTGCAACACAAAAATGCCAGAAATCTGATTGTTGTTTTGGTCTAAAAACTTGAAAAGTGGCCATGTTGTGGGTGTGTCCCTTTAAACCCACTGTAACCGACATATTTATCAGATAAACCATCATTTTTGAAAGATTTCGTCCTGTGCAAAAACCTGAGTTACTAAGGGCAATAGGACACATTAATAAATCTGGCGGTGTGGAAAACTAAAATGTTCATACTGTATGTAGGGCTATTGAAATCCAGATCTTATTATCCCCCAAACTGTAATGCATTTCCTACCTCTGGCAAACACAGGCCGGTGACTGGCTCATTTAACTTACTGTGTATTATCCTATGTTTTCTTTTTATAAAGGATGTTCGTACCACTGTAAAAAACAGGCCTTTTATTACTTTTAAGTCGCCCCTATTTCCTCATAGATAGTAAGCTCTCGCAGCAGGGCTCTTACTCACTGTGCTTTACTATGTAATGTCTGGTCTGTTTGTATATAGATGCTACGAAGCAATATATTTGTTCTATACAACTAATGATTATTATTACTATGACCACTGTTATAGTTAATAGAGAACTCAAAAGTGTTTAATTCTGTAGTATTAGAATTAAATCCCATTTTCCGGAGAAAGGTAATGCGCTCGTCTAATCTACCTGGATGCATATGAATGATTTCCACTTTAGGAGGGCTTGTATTATACTTACACATTTTTCAGCAAACATGTATTTAGTGCAAATTATCATATGAACATCGTGAAGCACAATAAAGAACTACCCATTCGTTTTGGCTATATAGAGATCTTTTAGATCCTCCATTGAAGCCACTTTGATTCTTTGTTTCAAAGAGTTAAACTATCACAACAATCCTCCGTGATACTGAGAAAATCTGTCATAATAAAAACGTCATGCTGAGAAGTGTGGATTAAGCGGGTCACAGCTGACGTGCTTAAAGGTATTTATATACTTATGGGTGACCTCCTCTTATCTCCGGTCAACCTGATACTGTATGGTTTTGTTATGCAGCTATGGATGGCGGGAAGCTGGGAGCATCAGACACCAATCTGACATATTGTAGATTTTTATGTGTGTCCAGTTGGCTCAGAGGATGTGACATGCATATGGCTGCTGCTAAATCTTCAATTGCTGGCCTGTAATAGAATTTCCTGACTCAAATGTCATCTTCTCTTGTCACATCTCTAAGCCTCTTATCAGAGAATGCAGTTCACTTTTTGATGGAATTACCAGATGAACTTGTAAGATGGATTTCAGGCTGTTCCAAATGTCTAAACTTTGGCATCTCTGGTGTCTCAAAACACAGAAGAAGCCAGAAAGGACAACTCATTAATAAAACGTCAACTCAACCTCACGTCCAGCATCGCCAAATAGAAAAGCTCTGCCGGGAGTTGGGACTGAAGCGCCTGTGACAATGGCCTCGGTGTACATAGAATGACCTCTGATTGCAAACTAGAATTTACAAAAATGTGTTCGAGTTTCAGAAAAGAATAAATCACATACATTGATGTACGTACTTCACGAGAAGGGATGTGAACCACTGCTTATTATATTGTGCTGATGGAGGTGCAACTACTAGGGCAGGGAAGGAAATAGAGGACAAAGCAAGAACAAAACTGGGTCCCTCCCTAGTACGTGTCCATACTAATACAGTAACAAGGTACTTGGGGTCTATTTATGTTTTTAACTTTCTGTAGTAAAACAAAAGAAATGTATGGCCATTGAGCTGCTTTACTTCCATTTGTTACTGTTGAGGTGTTACGGAAAGGGTGCCTTATGCAGCTTCATTTGACCAATAAAAATGGGATTGGCACCAATTTCACCATGAGCCCCATGGCAGCAGCCCTGTCTACCTTTAGGCTATGTTCAGACTACGTATAAGTTTTAGAAAAGATCATCCCGGCCAGTACCGCAGTACCAGCCGGATGATCTTTAGCACCGCTAAGTTCTGATGCGGGGCATCCGTGCGCGCCCGCATGAGAACTCCCCACAGCACACTATGCAATGAATAGCGGCTGCAGAAAACTGACATGTCAGTTTTTTACGGTGCCAATAGGGATCCCGGACGGAGCGTATACCAGGTGTATATGGAACTTACTATGTGTATTCCGTTCCCACTGAACTTACGTTGTGTGAACATAGCCTTACAGTTATGTACCAAGGTGATACTTTACTGTGCACATGGCCAGTGCTGTGGAATCAGCATCTCTGGTCCTAGGAAACCATCAAGTGATCAGTATTGCTAGCACTTGTCATATGTAATAGAAATATTCATTGAGTTGCAATTATTGTTGAAAATGCTGAACATATGAATAAGTGCTACAGCTTATAGGACAATAACATTGACTCAACATTTCTATGTTATCGGCCTGACATTTTGGATTCTATTTTTTCTAAATGTGAACGTTCTCTGTAAATCCAAGGTGCTCAAACTGCGGCCCTCCAAACTACAATGCTCATCATGCTTTGATAGACAAAGTGTGTCCAGGCATGGTGGGAACTCTAGTTTTGCAACATCTGGAGGGCCGCAGGTTGTGCACTCCTGATATAAACTGTGGACGCAGAACTTTGTATTATGTTCTAAACAGTGAAAGCTCAACTTTATTATAACCCTTTCAGAACATACTGGGGCAGATTTTCTAAAAGTGTCTATACTTTCATTATGTAAATTGTAGATGCTGTTTTAATTGTAGAACAGTTGACACTTCTGGCGCAAATGATTAATAGATGCAGCATATTATTCAGTGATTTTGTCTATTTGACATAATATTTGCCAAGTGGACAAATATTTGTGCACCGAATTCTTTGTCTGTGTGCCAAAAACCTGGCATGCCTTCTGCTTTAGCAGAGAAATCCGTGTGGCAGTAACCAGATTAAACAGTAAACCATTGATGTATAAGGTAACGTTTACAGTCTACTTCTAGGCAGGGAAACAAAGTATTCCTGCTTCTTTTTCTATGGTGAACTATACTAAGAGCATAGGGCACCATGGAACAGGGACAACCTACCAATTGTGCCAACTATGAAGCTATATCTGTGTGTACATAGATGTATTGTTAAATATAGTATATAAAAATTAGTTATCTCTTTTTAAAAACTATAGCAGAATCTTAAAATTTGCACTTTTTGGGCCAATGTCCTTTAGGCTTTACTTGCACCAGAAACACTTGACACAAATTAGTCTAAAGACAAAGTTAATCTGCTTAAAAGGCTACCAGGAATGGGCTTTCAGGTAAAATCAAGAGTCTGTGTAAGATGCCAAAATTTTTTGATGCACTGAGGTTGGTCAAGTGCCAAAATGTTGGCCCAAGAATTGTCAAAATAGTATCTAAACACAATTGTATATCGACCCAATTGTATTACTCCCTTTGGCATAAAAATATATTTGTAGGTGTGTATTATCCAATAAAAACATATGTTCTAGCATATAGTGCATATATTCTTTGCTATAATGGTTATATGTTGAGATAAAACAAATAGCAATTCAGAAGCATGACATTTTTAGCAGCACATCATTGAGAGACAAGAAGATTCATTCTGAAGACAGGTGATTCACAGAACTCTTTAACACATATTCCCCAGGGGTGGAAACTGACTTGACACAGCACATAATAAATAGCCACAGTCCACATTTACTGTACATCTAGCTGGTGCATTTAGCTGTATTATAAAGAAAGGAGTATGTAGTTAAGATCCACTGAAAACAATAAGTATCCATCTCTACAACCAGAGGCTCTTCCAAATGCTGCCATTTTGCTCTGTACATATTGCTATACTTAACAAATTGCTGAGCTATTTTTTTTTTATCTAATATCATAAAAGTACAGTCGATCTCTAGGCAGGTCAGAATACTAGACATACAGTAGATAATGAGTTTTTTTTTCTCTTGGAGAATAGCTTTTTTGTGTAATTTGTGTCAGCACCATTGCCTTAAATATTAAGGGCACACTGAGCAAAAAAATTTACAAGCGGAGTCTGCACAGGAGATTGCACTTGAAACTCCCCTAGAAGAATGTACATGTTCATTCTTTGAGCGGGGGGGGGGCAGAGGCGCATAAGAAATGCCATTGAAGCAATAAGACAGAGCTTCAAGCAAAATCCACTGTGCAGACTCCGCTTGTAAATGCTGCCTCTGTTGCTCAGGGTGCACAGGCCTAAACTCCAGGCAAAAACTAAAGCTTTTGGCCAGATATATTAAGTTCTACTTGTCCCCACAGCTTCATTTGCTTAAGATCGCTGACTTATGGAATAGCTAAAGGATATACTGTGCTTTGTCTGCAACAATGTTCCGGTAAGTAGCACATCTAAAAAGAACAACCATATAAATATCAGGACCCAAAGAATTCCATCACCTCAACTCTGCTGGCTTTCCTTCTTCACTTAGTGCATCTTGTTTCCATCTCTGTATTTGGCGATTTATTTGATGTTAAAAAAAAAAAGAGCTTTAGACCAGGCCACCTACTGCTCCAAGCACAGCTGCAAATGCTCTTGATTATTGTTGCCTGTTCACCAGTTCTCCTACCTTCAACCACATACACCAACCATTGTATACTAGGTACACCACACAAGATAAGACAATTTTTGATCCGCTCTCAAGCAGTGATCTAGCCTTCACAATTTGGCCAGTATCACAGCCCTTCAGATCCTTACATTTGCCAATTGTTCCTGCTTCAAACACCTAAACATTGTCAACATTGCTCCCTAATATAACCTATTCCTGGACAGATGTCACTGCCATAAGGTAAGTCAAACTTATTTACTTCAATTGTCAACGGTTTTAATGTTACAGTTAATAGCGTATAGACAAAGCGGTAACCGATAAAGGAAATCATTCCCTGCCGGGAAGAAGGATGCATCAGAACAAAAGCAAGGGCAAATGGAGGGTAAACGAACATCAACAGGATGTAAAGAATATTATCATTACTAGATTACCGAGAAGGCAAAATATTTGCTGGATCGCCACAAGCAAAACCAGTGGTCTATAAAGTCTGCATACTAATATGTAATCTATCACTTAGCGAGCAGCCAGCTCCATGACTAGCACACAGCATGGATTGTACAGGTGCATTTGGAATTTCCTGCTGCTTTCTGCCACATCAATAAAACATGTCTCAAACCGGAACACAGATATTGATTTCATCACCAGGTAAGCATTTTTTAAGTGTGGTTAACAATAACAGCGCTTACATCATGTACCTTTACTTTTAATAGATTCTTAAAGGTCAGTGAATTCTACATTCCGTTTTATAGAATTTAACTGTGAATCAATGATTTTTACTGATGGTCTATCCTGATACTTCACTGTGACACTGGGAAAAGCTGAACTATATTTTCTAGAAGTTAAAGGAATATATAGACCCGGTGCAATAAAAAATCCAACCTAGGCACAAAACTTTGTAAGATCAATGGGTACACCAGCCGGCTTAAGACATTAAAACGCCAGCTTGTTTTATGTGGTGATAAATACACCCTATCATGTCTTTATATTTTATTACAGCTACTTTATTCCCGGGTAGCCTCACATATGACACATCTAATCATTCATGTCATGAATATAAACCCAGCTGTATTCTACAAAAAATGGTTTTCCACGGTAATGACATGACATTTTTTTTTCCTCTCTACCTTCAGCTGCTATTTCAATAAACCAAGTGGGCAGCAAATAAGCGCGTCTATTGGCAGGGGATTGCGGACAGGTTGGAAATAAAGAGGTAATTGTTACAGGGTAATAAATTTCCCTTTATCATTTTTTACAAACACTTTTTGTTCTGTAATATATAACAATAAAAAAACTAATGATGCGATGAGCCACGCTTAAACTAAACGTCTGTTCTGGAGATACGTTAACTAGAATATTAGGGAAATTCACAACATTTTCAGTAATGAAGCTATATATATGTATAACTAAGTTGCCTGGAACCTGGTCAATAGTTCTCCATAATGCACAGCAAGAGCTGTCACCTTTATGGTAGGGACACACACTGGATTATAGCCTGCCCGTTGGCTTATAGTATTTGGGCACATAAAGCAAGCAAAAATCCTACCCAGAATATAAAATTATACAATGCTTTACCCAAACCTAGGCCAAGCTCTTTCCGGGTCAGTGGTAATGTGGAGGTGCCAAGGAGTGTACAATTGCTCATTGTCTTGGTCTAAAGTAGGGATGAGTAAATTTACAGTACTACCAGTACCCCCAAAATAAAACACCCTTCTAAAATAAGACATCCCAACTACCCTACCAACTAGCCTAAAGTATGGCATCCCCCTGAAAATAAGGCACCCCCTACTCTAAATTAGGACACCCCCTAAAAGTAAATCTGCCCACTGCCACCCAGGACTCACCTAATCCCCTTGTGGACCTTCATAGCCTGGGCTGCTGCCATACAGGTCCATGGCCCCCACGTCCCTCCGCACACTTGACGCAAATCCTGCACACACCGCAGCACCTGGCGCACATCCTGCTGCTGATGCGCTCTCTGTCCCAGGGTGAGTATTCCGGGGAGGATGTCTTATTTCTGTCCTCCGGCTGGAAAAAAATAAGAAATCCCCTGGAAATAGGACATAGTGCCTGTTTTTGAGGGGGAAAAAAATATAAGGTATTGTCTTATTTTCAGGGTAACACGTTAGCATAGCTAAGTGCTTCACTAGGCTCGGTGGTCAGCATGTCAATCAGCAGCCTTTGAACTCTGTGCCGCTCCACTCTGGGTACCTGGAAAAGATGGAACCATTTTCTCCCAGTTTCCCGAGACTGTATCCAGCTTTTTCAGGCACCCGGAAAGGAGCAGCATAGAGGTCAAAGGCTGCTGGCTGACAAGCCGACCTCCTTGCCTAGCGAAACGCTTCGCTAGTGGAGTAAATTCGCCCATCCCTAGTCTACAGTGCTGTGGGAGAACATATTAGTCTGTTTCTGTCTGCAGTTACTGATATAAAGAGAAGAATACCTGGAAAGTAATGTGACACAATGGCATAAATATATCTACCCTGCCACCAATAAACAGCAGCAAACAAGATCCAAGCGATAAGAACACCCAGCTCATGTCAAGCATCACAACAAAAGGTCATAACAGAAAAAGAAAGTATACTATAAAGTACATGAACTACCCAGAAATACAAGAAACCAAACTGAAAATGACTAGGGTATCTAGTAGTATACTGCAGATGAAAATCTCAATACCAATTTTACCACTGATATATTAGATTTATTGTTAGGGTCAGATGTTCCTGACATTCACATGTCCAGTGATTTTAAGGACTGTGATTTAGTCCCGCTTGCTAGAGCCGTGAAAAACCATCAGTAATTACATTCATGTCCATGTTTTCCACTGATGTGCATGACATCACCCCAGTGTGTAGGCATGTATCACCATGTGTAGGCATCATGCTGAGCCTTGTTGTCCCCTCTCCTGTCATGCTGAGCTTTGTAGTCCCCCTGTATATGGCATGCTTGGCTTTGTAGTCCCCCTGTCTATGGCATACTAGGACATGTGGTTTCACAATGGCTGCAGAGGTGTTAACTGACTATGGAAAACATCCTATATATTTTGAGTACCAAATAATGTCCAAAGCATCTGACTGGATGGGTGAACAAGGGTGCCATATCTGTAACACAGCAGGTAGTGCAAAAAATAAAAAAAGTGCTTTAGCTAAAATGCATATGTAGGAGGGAGGGTGGAGTAAAAAGTCTTGTTTTAGGAATCTGCAGTTGTACATAGTTATAAATGTAGGTTACAAGAATAAGCAGGCGGGGGGACGGACTGGAGAGGATGTGTATGTGCCTTATTTTCACACATGGAATGTAGGACGAATGAGCAATAAAATAAAAAGGGTTGCAATTATTTTTTTCAGTGATAATTTGCCTGCAAGAAACAGATCTGACTGAAGACACAGATGATCTGGTGAACTGTCCCTGGGCCACGTTGTGCTCCATTCTGCACATATGGCATTCCCTTCAGGGAATTCAGAGAGACATCAACTGTTCCATTCATGATTGTAGGATTGATGCTAAGGGCAATTCCACTTAATACCGCGCTCTTTAAATGGGCTTAGGATCATTATTGCTAATGTTTATGTCACTCCTGTCTTTTCTCTTGAGGTTTTGTAGCAGGTAGAGCCCGCCCTCCTCATCTGGTAGCAGATAAATTTAATGCGACCATGACTAAAGGAATGGAGAGAGTCCCTAGAAGAATCAGGGCTATAAATCATCTTGTTTATATTCATTAAGGGGGTTACTCAAAGTCAGGCCATCATTTATGATCAGTAGGGGTCTTTAACCTGCACCAATAATAATAATGATGGACAGCCACTGCTAGTGTAGCACTGCACCCCCTTCTAAGCTTCAGCCTACACAGTGGCCCCAGCCACTTCATTGTGAACAATATGTATGTCCCAAACTTATCAACATCTTATATATGGCATTTTCTGCAGATTTCTGCTCTGCAAGCAAATGCCTCCTTCACACATCAACAAAATCTTAACAGGAAATCCGCATACATTTGCTTACCTATAGGATTCTATTGGGCATGTGCACCCTTCAGGTTTTCTCCTGAAGGATGTCCCTGCCAGAGAACAGGCCCAAAAATTATAGGGCATGTCTTATAATTGTCTGGATGGAGGCATACAGAATTCTGGACAGCTTCAGATGGGCACCTGGAAACATTGCTTGGAAGCCTGGGCCAGCCTTAAGCCCCTATTACACAGGGCGATTCGGAGGAGCAAGCGAGTGTTGACCTGTCAGGTCAGCACTCACTTGCTCCTTGTTCCTCGCTCGCTGCTGTCGCTATTACATGCGCCGACAGTGAGCGAGTAAGAATCCAGGGGCCGAAGGGAGCTGCAGGGCGGTTGCCCAGGTGATCCAGGCAGCCAATAGGAGATAGTGGCGGTCTGCTGTCACCACTTGTATTACAAGGAGCGATGGCAGCATATGGCTGATATCTAGATCGTTGATTTTTCAACATGTTGCAAGACAATGATCAGCCAACAGCATTCTATTACACAAGATGATTAACAGACGATAATTGCTTTGTGTAATAGGGCCTCCGGCAACAAGAGACCACTCCCCCCTCCCCCCCCCCCCCCAGCATTGTGGCGCACAAGCCCAAAGACACAGGGAAAAACTAGAAGGAGGTACGGCTGCAGCCTGCAGTATGTGTTATTTTCCCTCCTACGTTTTTACGATCAGGAAGCAATGGGGGTTTCCTGAAGCCTCATGAAAGGTTTCCTGATCAGTGTTTCATGAACATAAAAAGGACCACAGAAGAGTGAAGGGGCCTTAATATGTAGTTTTTAGATCTCCTAAGACCCATCTATGGTGTCTACACCACAGAGGAGATCCTGCTTTTCTGTATATGTGTGTACAGCCTAAAAAGCAGCAGTATGAATGTCATTATAAAGCTGAAGAGAGCAATCGAGCTGAGGGGTGAGACTGGGCTTTTTCAAAGTGGATGACAGCTTAGCAGGGAAAGGGGGTGCTTGGTAACAGGAGAAGGAAGCATTTTTGTCTGATAAGATATATTGCAAAGTTTGGTATTCAGTTGTACTATGATCTATGTCACGTTTATTAAAACAAAAGTGCCTATTTGATACTTAAAAAGGTTTTGGAACCCAGAACACTCAGCTAATCAAGGTAGTTTTTCTTTGTTTTCTACATTAGCAAATAAATTATAGATTAAATTAACATTATTGGTTTATTTATTGTGAACTTCTTCACGCTCTTAAAGTGAAAAAAATTACACTTAAGTAAGAGACATTCCGGGTGTTGTGATATATAATGCAATCAAAGAGAAAGAAAGGGCATTATTTCACAGATTTATTCCTCTCTTATTCACAGTTGGGTAAAAACTAAAGAATGTTAAAGCAAATATAAATAAATCCCAGATAATAGTAATATAAATTATATACAATGGGAGAATATAATTAATTTAGCACCTAAAAAAAAAAAAAAAAATATATATATATATATATATATATTTATTTTTTGCACACTTTAATGCACAGTTCTTTATTCTACACAGACTCCATATAACACCAGCAAATTTAATTTTTTTTTCCTTATAAATTTAAATTTTTTCCAGATTAAAAGTAAAACATACACTAATTACAATCCTTTACAAACACAATTCCATAGTCAGGTAATTTAATACATAACATAGCCTCCAACCCTTTAACCTTTTTTTCTGACCCGGGAGTACTACTGTTTCCTTAAGGGATTTATAAATATGTCTCAGCTTTCCCTTTTTATTTCCCTTAACCCTACCTAGTGTATCTAATACTTCATGGTGTTGTACTGTAAGTAGGGCTGGGCGATAATGGCCTAAATCAATATCGCGGTTTATCGTACATGTAGCCGCGGTAACGATAAATTGAGCGATCATTATGGCACGCCCCTTTTAAAAGCCACACCCCTTTTGAAAACCCCATTTTCCGATGGTAATACAAAAGTGAATTTATTCCATATAACCATGTGCAGCAAACTTCATAAGTAATACACAACATTTTGGCATCTCCTAGTGCCACTTGAAAATGGGAATAGGAGATGCCAAAACGTATATTACTTGTGAAGTTTGCTGCACATTGTTATATGGAATAAATTCACGTTTTCACATTTGTATTACCATCAGAGTATTTTTTACTAGCGGATTTTTTTACGTCTGCTGGCACCCACAGTTTAATTAGTGTGCTGCCTATATTTTTTGCTATATCTATCTATCTATCTCCTATCTATCTATCTATCTATCTATCTCCTATCTATCTATCTCCTATCTATCTATCTACAGTGTGAGATAGATAGATAGATAGATAGATAGATAGATAGATAGATAGATAGATAGATAGGAGATAGATAGATAGATAGATAGATAGGAGATAGATAGATAGATAGATAGATAGATAGATAGATAGATAGGAGATAGATAGATAGATAGATAGATAGATACGAGAATCAGTATATTCCAAGAGGTCCACAGATTCATATTCATCTCCCTCTAATAAAAACTTCCCCAAAGGAGAACCTTTATTCTTACAAATTTGTGCAATACTATGGAAATAAAATAAATTCTAAAGTCAGGGAGAGCGAGACCCCCTTTGTTTTTTGGTGCTGAAAAAGTGTTATATTGAGCTCTAGGTCTTTTCCCTGCCCACAGAAATCTATTCAAAATTCGCTCTAGATCTCTATAAAAACTTTGCGGTAGCCAGATTGGTGCTGCGAATTAAAAAAAAGTAATTTGTGGTTGGAATATCATCTTAATCAAAGCTGCGCGATCCGCCATACTCAAAGGAAATCTGGCCCATGTCTCAGCTTTCTGATTAAGTTTGTGAACCAATGGTTTCAGATTGTATTGGTAATTTCGGAAAACATCCCTAGGGATCTTCAGTCCCAAATAATCCAATCCATCTTCCACCACCTGTAGACCAGCAAAAGTTATTGACAATGAGGTGGTAGTACAAAGTGCACCATATAAAATGCTTTATTAATGATGGAGATTTAAAAAAATCTTCTTTGAAGATGCCCAAAACTGAAGTCATCTGTCTTATATTTTAAATTATACATAGCCCATGCCTAAGGTTAACATAGGAGATTATCCAACAGATATGTCCATCTACAACTTTGGTTTAATTTTAAGGACTCTAAGCATAAGGGATACAATATCAATACATTCTCATGTCATCCAGCATGAAAACAAGTGCATCAAATATATCTTTTTATTATGTGAGCCTATGGCTGATACCATACGTAAATCTCAGGTATGTGTTTTTAACATGGTAGCCTATGTCATCCTGCACCACTCATCTTGAGATATGTGGAGCACTGAGAAAAGTTAAAGTCACACTGTTACCCTTTACACCTGTGTAGAGAAGTCAGAATGCAAAAAGGGGGTAAATTTAGCAGTTTTCATACCTTATTTTATATCATATGTCATGGTGCTTGTTCAAGCCAAAAGTGATCTTATATCAACTGCAGATTGTGTTAAGTGGGCGGGGCTTAATGGCAGCAACACCACTTAGCCCTGCCCACAATGTCACGTTTACCCCCCCCCCCTCCGTGACATCATTGGCACATAGACCCCGCTCCCTCAATGCCCATACCAAGCTGACCAAGAGGGGGTGAAGCCCCGCCCACAATCTGCAATTGATATAAGATCACTTGAACAAGCAGCATGACGTATGATATAAAAAGACGTATGAAAACTGCTAAATTTACCTTATACACCTGTGTAGAGAAATCATAATGTAAAAAGGGGGCGACAGTGTCACTTTAAAGAAATTGTCCAGCATAAATTGAAAATCTACTTTTCTGCCAGGGCTGCTGATTTCCGGGCTGCCTGCTCTCTGCTGCTGTCATAGTTTTGACAACACCCCTGACATGCTGCTCCCCCAGAAAATGGCAACTCAGCATAGTGTATAGCACAATTAACGCTGAGCGTTTTTTATCAGTAGGGTGGCATGTCAGCAGATATTTTCAAAGCAGCTACAATTGGGTGGGACAGGTAAGTATACTTCACTATTGTGTCCTCCACAGCCCTGGCAGAATAGCAGATTTTCAGTTTATGCTGGACAACCTCTTTAAGGAAGGACATATCCATAGCTTTTGTTTACTACACATAATTTCTGTATATGAATCAGTAATACAAGTAAAGATTGGAATATTTAGAATGTATTTTATAACAGAAAAAAAAACATCTGTCTTTTTTTCATACTTTCTTCCTGCCTCCTGCACATTTAACCCCCCCCCACTTCACCCCCCCCCACCAATTCACTGATACAATCTATACATTAATGTTTATACACTGATAGATCAGGTTACATTAGCTTCCAGAAGAAATCTATAGAGAGGAAGAGGAGAGTAGATGAAATAGAGAGCAGCTTCCAGGAAATAGGCCTAATCGGGTTTCTGTAGATTCTAATAAGTGTTCTACCTCCCCATAGTGCTTTGTTCACATGATGTCCTCAGTGCTGCTGCATTTGTAGGTGTGTTATAAATATATAGGGGAGCAGGATCACCTCTTTATGGAGTTATGGATGGGGGACATTGTAGTAGCTAACCTCTGCTCAGAAAGAAATGGCATTTGCAAATTATCCCTTTATCAACAGAAATGGTTATTTTACCACTTCTTCAAAAATCTTATTTCCAAACCTGTCATTCTTTTGTTAAGTAGAGAATGTAAAACTGTAACCTCTTTAACATCAGGCTTGTTCTCTTTAAATCAGCATCTCTCAATGAAAGCCTTTCTTCCAATATAATTAGCAGCTGAGAGATGTGTGTAATTTAGTCAAGTTAATGAGCTAAGAAGGTGTGAAAGGCAGACGAATGTATGATTACCAAATGTTCTCCACATATATTGTAGAGTCTTAGAAGCTCAAGATTGTGACACATAATAAACCATTGTATATATTAAATGTCGTCTTAAAAGGTTTGTTTGTTTTTACATAAAAGAAAAAAAAAATACAGTACTATACTCAACAGTACTGTCTTGGCTTATTTTAGAGTAATTTCTTCATCTCTACCTGCTGCCCTTGTTTTCTTCCCTGCATGATGTACTCTCAGTCGTCTCCTGATGACATCCCTGGGGCACCCTGCAGCCAATCACATGGCCTCAGCAGTTGCTGGCATAAGACCAATGAGGTCAGCTATTGGCTGCAGTGTGGCTGGGCAGGGCATCGCTGTAAGGTAGTAAACAAAGGCAGCAGAGAGGACTAGAAGGATGGAATAAAACAGGTAAATATAATATATTTTGTTATTTAGCACCCTAGCAGTCTGTAAATAGGATTTTATATAACAGGGAAGGGGAACCTTTTGCCCTTCAGCTGCTGCAAAACTATAATTCCCATCATGCCAGGATGGAGAACTCCTTTAAAGGGGTAGTGCGGCGCTAAACAATTATTCACTAAATAACACACATTACAAAGTTATACACTGGAGTACCTGTATATATAACTTTGTAATGTATGTTATGTTAATGAATGGCCCCCTTCCAGTGTTCCCCACCCCCACGCTAGACCCAGAAGTGTAGTGCTCTATACTCACCTGATTCGTGTCGACCCCCGTCCGCCATCTTGTGACAATGATGTCCAGTGGCGGATTATAATGTGGGCGGTTTGGGCGGCTGCCCGGGGCCCGAGGCTCCGGGGGGGCCCATGCCACGCCGCCCACATTATAATGCCGCCCTGGAGGCCCCCTTCCCCTCATCACTGCACTCTTGTGACCGCAAGCATTGTTTTGCTTGCGGTCACAAGAGTCTCCGGCTGCCTCCGGCTGATGCGCGGCTGCCGGGGTAGTCCCGTCCTCTCCCCGGCAGCGCGCGCATCACACAGCTCCCTGTACGTCTGGGGCCCTGACTTCCGGTACTGGGAGCGCACGTTAGAGACGCTCTGTGTACCGGAAGTCAGGGCCCAGGCGGCACTAGGAGCCGTGTGATGCGCGCGCTGCCGGGGAGAGGACGGGACACCCCCGGCAGCTGCACATCAGCCGGAGACTGCAGAAGGAGAGAGGATCGACGGGGGAACGCAGGGTAGGTGAGTTGTATTTTGTTATTTTTGTGTTATTTACTGACTGGGGGGGCATCTATAAAGTGGGAAAGAGGGGGACCATCTATAAAGGGGGAAAGAGGGGGACCATCTATAAGGGGGGAAAGAGGTGGACCATCTATAGAGGGGGAAAGAGGGGGACCATCTATAGAGGGGGAAAGAGGGGGACCATCTATAAGGGGGGGGAAAGAGGGGGACCATCTATAGAGGGGGAAAGAGGGGGACCATCTATAGAGGGGGAAAGAGGGGGACCATCTATAGAGGGGAAAAGAAGGGGACCATCTATAGAGGGGGAAAGAGGGGGACCATCTATAAGGGGGGAAAGAGGGGGGCCATCTCTAAAGGAGGAAAGAGGGGGACCATCTATAAGGGGGGAAAGAGGGGGACCATCTATAAGGGGGGAAAGAGGGGGGCCATCTATAATGGAGGAAAGAGGGGGACAATCTATAGAGGGGGAAAGAGGGGGACAATCTATAGAGGGGGAAAGAGGGGGGCCATTTATAAGGGGGGAAAGAGGGGGACCATCTATAAAGGGGGACCATCTCCTATAGGATTAGCAGCCTCCTCTCCTGACATCCTCTGTGCTGCTGGGACCTCCCCTATAGATCAGCACCCTCCTCTCCTGACATCCTCTGTGCTGCTGGGCGCTGCGACCTCCCCTATAGGACCAGCACCCTCCTCTCCTGACATTCTCTGTGCTGCTGTGACCTCTCCTATAGACCAGCACTCTCCTCTCCTGACATTCTCTGTGCTGCTGTGACCTCCCCTATAGATCAGCACCCTCTTCTACTGACATCCTCTGAGCTGCTGGGACCTCACCTATAGATCAGCACCCTCCTCTCCTGACATCCTCTGTGCTGCTGGGACCTCCCCTATAAGATCAGCACCCACCTCTCCTGACATCCTCTGTGCTGCTCGGACCTCTCCTATAGATCAGCACCCTCTTCTCCTGACATCCTCTGTGCTGCTCGGACCTCCCCTATAGATCAGCACCCTCTTCCCCTGACATCCTCTGTGCTGCTCGGACCTCCCCTATAGATCAGCACCCCTTTTCTCCTGACATCCTCTGTGCTGCTCGGACCTCCCCTATAGATCAGCACCCTCTTCTCCTGACATCCTCTGTGCTGCTCGGACCTCTCCTATAGATCAGCACCCTCCTCTCCTGACATCCTCTGTGCTGCTGTGACCTTGGGGGGGGCAACATCAGGGGACCAGGTGAGGTGGCAATATGTTTATTGGGGGCATTGGAGGTGGGGTGGGCAATGCTTACTGGGGGTAGCAGCAAGGGACCGAACATTATGTTTATTGGGGCCAGCAGGGAGGGGAGACAGGCAGTGTTTATTGGGGACAGCGGGGAAGGGGGGGGGGCGCAGTAGCGGATTATAATGTGGGCGAATTGACTGGGGGGGGGCCCAGGTTGGGTGGACAGCCCAGGGCCCAGGGTACATTTAATCCGCCACTGATGATGTCATCTTCGGGAGGCCGGCCAGACGGCACCAGGCCTCCTTCATGCCGCCCCCCCCCCTGCAGCGTCATCAGCTGCTCAGCCGAAGGTGGCTGAGCACAGTTATGCTCAGCCAATCGCGGCTGAGCAGCTGATGATGCGGCAGAGGGTGGCCGACACAAGGGACGGTCGGAGCGATTTGGCCGGCCTCCCGAAGATGACATCATTGTCCCAAGATGGCGTCACGGTCGACACGAATCAGGTGAGTATAGAGCACTACACTTCCGGGTCTAGCGTAGGTGGGGGGGGGGGACCATTCATTAACATAACATACATTACAAATTTGTATAACTTTGCAATGTGTGTTATTTAGTGAATAATTGTTTAGCGCTGCACTACCCCTTTAAGTGCGTGGAACTTTCAGGGGAAACAAATGTATATTTTATTACTACATTACCATGATAGATTGTACTTTGGTTTGTTACCAGAATAATATTTTGTTAATATTGGTGGCTTGTATTGCATTTCTTTTTGCTGTAAGGTTTTGACCCATTAACCCATTGTTAATTCTATTGTAAACAGCAGAAATGAGAAATGCAAACCACGCTGGTTGTCTGCATCATTTTGCCTATGATTTATTTTAATCTTTTTATTGTTATGTGAATTATTTTAATCAGTTACAACCTTACATTATACAGATGACTAGTGTATTTGAACACTACAAAAACTCTTTTACTGAGCCAGACATAACCATCTTGACAGTATGAGTTTGTTTGCACATAGGCCATTTTCTTGTATATGTATGACATGCTAACTAGGGCACTACGCTTTAGCAACTCTTTTTTTTTTTTCATCTGTTTTCCTTTTCAAAAAATGGATGAAAAACGGATGAAAAAAAACTGATGCATTTGTGTGCACCCGTTTTGATCCCTTTTTCCATTAACCTCGACTATTAAAAAAAAAAAAATGGATCTTTTTTTTTTTAACGGACATAAAAATGGGGTCATTTTTGTGTACGTAAAAAAAAAACCTGACCCGTTTGCCCTGTATTTTTTTTTATCATGAAAGTCAATGATAAAAAGGATCAAATCAGATGCAGACAAATGCATCAGTTTTTTTCATCTTTATTTTGCAAAAATTGCAAAAACCTAGTGTGAACCCAGACTAAGCCAATGATAAAATCAAAACCTGAATCATAGTGGGAAATATCCAGGGAAACAGGGAAGGCACAGCATTGTTAGCTGGAGCTGTCCATTGACTTGGTGCTGAATGTTTCTTCTGTGTGTCAACTATTTCCATATATTTTGCCCAGTGTTACATCCTAGGCGGCACAGACTAGCTTTGAGTGTGGAGGAGGATGCTGCTGGCCTGGGCACCTTTCTCTTCTATGTACTAATGCTTAACAGGAATTGTTGGACAGGTAGTTCTTTTATCTACGGTATAAGTGTGTGCACTAAGAGGTGGCATTCTATCATTCTGCTTTGGGTAGGTGCTTGTATATTTATAAGTAAAGAGCATGAATGCTCGACCACCAACCATATTTCTTCTATTTAGCAATGAAAGCCAGAGAATGAAGCTCCAACCCCTAGTGATAAATATCAGTAAAAGCTAAATAATCACCTCTTGTACCACAAATAATAATGGCGGAGACATGATTTAGGTCTTTTCAGTCACCCAAATCTTGTTGCTGAAAGTGCCAAAGAAAAGCTGGAAGGAACAGGGTGATGGAGACCCCTAGACTAACCCTTAGGCATAGATATGTATTATACCATAACAGAAAGAATATGTTTTGTGTATGTATTGAATATATTCTTTTTTTTTCTAGTCTTAAAGATCACTCTCTAGCAGGTAATAAAGGCCTAAGCCTGTGTACAGATATTTTACTGACTTGTCATCACTCGGCTTAGTACTGAATGACAGGGTCTTAATAAAATTTTCAATCTTCTGTATACTAAGATTAGAATTTACACTGCACAACTTTCAGCATGATTCATTTGGCATTCAGCTTCTGATTCATAGTAGAATTGCTGTTGCAAGAAGACAGTCATTTATTTTTTACCAAAGGAGGAGTCACTTGTTTGTCGCAGCCTAGATAGTATACCTGCATCTGTGGGGTAGAAAAAAAAATACCTACATGTGCCAAATAATAATATGTTCTGGAAGTTGACTTATTCCTTGGCTTTAGGTACATGTTATCATCCTTACGGCTTAAAGTGTCACTGTCGTTATAAAATGTAAATCAACCGCAGATGTGATATAAAGCAAGTTTGCAATTTACATTCATTACTTATTTTTTAATTATAATTAAATATACGGCACTTTCTGTTTTCTGACTAATTTTTTTCTTAAAGAGTGAGAAAACAGGAAGTCCTGTGTTTCCCAGGTGATCTGAGCGCTCACAGAGAGAAGGCAGTCATGTGATTGATGGACACATTGAGCCGTGACTCTCTGTACTGGCCGGAATTCCTGTTTTCAGTCTGTTTTTTTTTTCAACCAGCAGAAAATCTGTCTTCAGGAGACTGGACCTGAATTTCTGGTAAGTTCAGCTTTGTTTTACAGCATGATCACAGCATAAAAATGAAAGTATATTGCAAGCTTGCTTTATTTTACATCTACTGTTTATTTAGATTTTGAAAGTTAAAACGACACTGACACTTTAAGAATTCTACAACACATTCAGCCTAATTAAACATTGCCAAGAAGCTGCCCAACAAATTAAAGTTTTAGCCTGCTTACAAAGTAAATTATATGTCACCATCTGTCACACAGTACAAAGCATAAAGACAAAAACACATTACAAGGCCACAAGCCCAACTAAGTTATTGGCGAGCTGGATATCCTATCAGTAGAACAGGATAAGTGATATGGTATATCTAATTTTGCAACTGCAAATTACTGCAAACAATAAGGCAATGGTCCGATGCCAGCAGAAGCTCCTCTTTCAGTCTTCCCACAGTACATGCAGATGGTAACGAAGCTCTTAAGTATCACATAATATAGGAGATTGGGAGCAGAGCGGACAGCTTGTAAGGCACTAACATTAAATATGCTTTACATAAGCCATGTTTAGGCTTCACGTACAACCGCTCTGATTAGCGCTGATTGGCTGCACTTGTCCACAGCGGGCTGTTAATGAACTGCAGATAAAGTGATCAGGATTTCTAATAGCCATGCAGTCACCCAATCTGCATTGTAGACTTTAAATCTAGTCATCTCTTGGTTTAAAGGGACCCTGTCATATTCTAAATGTAGTCCTATATGCAGGCGGTATGTTATAGAACAGGAGGAGATATGTATGCAATGTCCAGAAAGTATTCCAGCGAGACAGCCATCCTTAATAAAATCCACTTTTATTTAGCTTGGACAAAAATAGAATAAAACATCCAACACATGGATAGTGCGACGCGTTTCGACGTTGGTACGTCTTAATCACTGTAGTGATATCCATGTGTTGGATGTTTTATTCTATTTTTGTCCAAGCTAAATAAAAGTGGATTAAGTGATTAAGACGTACCAACGTCGAAACGCGTCGCATTATCCATGTGTTGGATGTTTTATTCTATTTTTGTCCAAGCTAAATAAAAGTGGATTTTATTAAGGATGGCTGTCTCGCTGGAATACTTTCTGGACATTGCATTTTGACCAGCCCTGTGAGTTCCAGGGCACTAGCGACGCCTCCTACACCACGCTTACATCTAGGAGAAGGTTCAGACCTACATTACAGGCATGTATATGGTTGTAGCGATTTTCTTTTCTTAGGTATATTTTTAGGTATATATTTTCTATGTATATTGATTTACAGTTTTTTGGGAGGAAGTTCCAGCATAACTTATTTATTCATAAAAATGTTTGCTATTTTGGATCAAGTAACTATATGGGCGGTCCTGCTCAGAGATTGACAGCTATTTATGCCTATAAGTGTGCCTGTGGATGACACACTTGGCTACTTTGCTCATTCCGGGCTAACCAGGATGACTGAATGAGCACACATTTTAACAGACAGCTATCAATCTCTGAGCAGGACTGTCCTTATGGCTACTTGGCCAAGCATAAGCAGAGATTTACATTAATAAATGACATGTTATCTTGGAACAATGTGTAGCTTAAAAACAAAAAAGTGCAATATAAAATTAAAGAAAATGTATCATATGGCACATTGGTAAATTTAGTCCAACTGGAACTTATATTGGGAATAAAGTACAAGCTAGAAAGTAAAATGCTGCAAATCATAAATGCCCCTCTTTGTATTTACTAAAAGAAACATTAAATCCAACAAATACGCTTTAAATTTGCTTTAAACTCTTTGAAGGAAATTTATCAAAGGGTGTAAAATTTAGACTGGTGCAAACTGCCCACAGCAAACAATCACAGCTCAGCTTTCCTTTCAGCACTACCTAAAGCTGAGCTGTGATTGGTTGCTGTGGGTAGTTTGCACCAGTCTAAATTTTACACCCTTTGATAAATCTCCCCCTTTATGTGTAAAAGACCAATACTAACCTGGAGCATTGGACTCACTCTAGTGGCAGCATGCGCCTGTCCAGCTGCAGTTATTAGCTCAGCCCACAGGCTCTGGAGTCTTCTGGCATGTTCCCCTGAGGATATATATATATATATAGTCTCCACCTTTTCACCTTTTTGCTCAGTTGTTGTTTGTCAGTCAGCAACAACATCTGTGCTCCCTGGCTATCCGCCACTATCTATCGATCTTCTATCTATTTGCATCTCAGTACATTCTCAGTTCCAGCTCAGCTTCAGTCTGAACCACGTCCTAACGCTGCACTTCTACCACAGAGGAAGAGTGCCTAGTTCCGGACTCCAACACTCCTTCAGTCAGTGGTCGCAGAGGTCCTTTTCTAATGGTAGCGACCTGGGAGTTTCCCGCAGCAAAGTCCAACCAGCCTTGCGGCCGGCGCTGGGAGCCAGGAGCTCCTTAGAATGCTCCTCGGAGAAGAAATGCCAGCACTCCTCAGTGATCCAGGGGATCCACCTCCTTGTGCTTGGACCATCCATTACACAGAGAGTTGGAACATATGGCAATGTTTACTGAGAAGAGTTCAAATGTAAATCTCTCAAGAAAACAAAATAGGCATTAGAAAACATGATCCTATACAAATAAACAGAGCATTTTGATAGACCATATAACAAATCTTAACTCACCCTTCCCATCCACCTTCACCATGGATGCAGGATGGTTCCATAACATATAAGTTACTTAGCGAGGACCTTAAAAAGTCACACCAAGTCCGATGATAAATACCTGGTGGTATGTGTAAAGAGGGGCATTACAGGAGTAATCTCCTGATCAGTAAGGAACCATTTTACAAACCCTCTCGACTTCTTAAGGAATTTAAACATGCTAGAATCACATTGCAGCCTATCCAAATATAGGTAATGTTTAATTTGAAGGAGAACCGCCATAATTGAAGGGCTGACTGTAACCACTTATGTAAAATACACCTTTTAGCCATATTACTGGCAATGTACATCCATAATAACAGTTCCTTCTATTGCACCATAAGGATCGTCTCTTTGACACCTTATTCACTTGAGGTGAGTAATGATTTAAAAATCGCTCAAGAGACCCTGTAATGTCAGGAATAATCTTGGCTGAGAGGTGAGCTATTAAAACCATGTCTAACAACAATGTGATTGTCTTTTGATATGATGACAAGGGAGGAATTATACTGTAGTTATTCAGAAGGGGGGGATTATGTCAAAGAGACAAAAAAGCTGTGATTTTCTTTTTTCATGAATTATTGCAAAATAACCTTCCACCTATATAAATGAGGATGTCTTTCAATAATATTGCTTGTGGCAACTAGCTCCCTACATGGAAAGAGAACATTTTTTAACATTAGTGTACTTTACCCTTCTTTACTTAGATCACTTATCAAAAGTATGCAAATCATTACTGAATTTAACTAGCCATCCCATTATCTCTAGGATCACTTACAGCTAGTGTTGGTCAAGCAGCAGGGTGTTCGATCGAGCACCTCACTTGAGTAAAGCTCTGCCCCCTCCCCTCTGTTTCCTGCCGCTGTTAGAAGCTAGTAACAGCGGCCGGGGACACAGGGAAGGGGGCAGGGCTAGCGGCTGCACACAGGGAGTGGCAGTGCACCGACCTTCCCTATCTCACTTCCCCACCTGCCTCCGTAGCCAGGACACTGTAGGGAGAATTCTTTGTCTGAAGCCCTACAGATGCTGCAGTCGTGCTGACTGCAGTATCTACAAAGTTAACTGTGAGCAATGGAGCGCAGCTCCGGTGCTGAAAGTTCCGGAGAGTTCCCCAGCTATCACTGACGGCCGGAACGTACCACAGATGACACAGGCACAGCTTCTGTGGCTTTGTCATCCAAGGATCAAAAATTAACGTCACTGCAGCCTCGGCATAGGCTGCAGCGACATTAATTTATTGTGCAGAGGCCGGAGGGGATTAACCATTAAACAGCTATTGTTTCTGGGTGCGGTTCCGCGAACAGTGTCTAGAAATAATAATAATAATAATAATAATAATAATAATAATAGACATGTTCATTATTTTAATGCCTATTCTAAAGAACGGACATTAAAATAACGATAATGGAAACCAGTGGGTGGCATTGCATTGAATTCAGTGCAATGCCACAGCTGCAGAAAAGAGCGGACGCTGATTTCATTGCAATCAGCGTCAATTCTTTAAAAAAAAACAATGGTGTATGAACTTAGCCTAAAATTCAATGAAATGAAATGAAAAGAATTGCATAATATAAACTCCATTATACCTCTGTGCTTTATTTAACGATCAATGTTATTGTACAATATATTTTATTTTTTTCTCCTAGACTCTTCCCAACATTTTTGGGGGCAGCACTTGCAACTTTGAGTATGGCTAGTATCTTAGGGTGATAGGCACAAAGGCACCAAGGAGCAAAAAGGTTGAGCACTGAAAATGTTCACCTGCTCAACTAAATATATCTTAACAATATTACACAAGGCGCCGCCTCTTGCCTTCTTTTTCCTTAATTTTATATAATGCAATTTTATATTATGCATATCCTGGCATTCCAAAATCACTACAATACACACATATAAGAAACAACTGTTTTGACAATTAAAAGAACAGTCCATGAACCTTAGCAATGCTTTAACGGGAAAGCATTATCCTAAAAGCTTAATACAGGGACCTACAACAAAACAAGCTAAATACACCTTGAAGTATTATATGATGGAAATAGCAAAGAGCGATACACACACACACTTTTTACAAACATAACTTTAATACAACTTTTACTGCGGGACACAACAAAATCAGAAGCATACTCCATCACTATTGGCATATTCACTGCAATGACCCTTATCTAAAGGGCTTCTTGCCTAATAAACCTGACATTTAGAAGAGCTATCACATCTAAGCAGGTTGCCTAAAATGAACCCTGTATCTATAAAGATATTTTGTTAATGCATGAGGCTTACAGATGTGGGAGGATTTGAGGATTAACAACCTATGTGGTATTCTGATATAAGAGAGCGGACTATGCATCATAAATTTCTAAGCTTTCTAAGCTTTATCATTGTTGTATTATTTTCATCAATACTAAGTAGTAATTTCATCACACTAAATTAATGTAATAGATATAAGTTATAATAATCAAGATGAATAAATAAATAATCCAGTTTAATAAATTGTATCGTCTCTTCTCATGGTAATTCATAGAATGTAGTTTCTTACCATGTAAGTAATATAATCACTATAGCAATCTCTTTAATAGAATACACACAAATGTGCCAATTTGCAGGCATATCAATGGCAAGTAAACTTGAAGGAATTACAACTAATATTGTTTTAAAGGTCAGATGACAAGCTTTGCTAGTGTTCACCATTAGCTGACTCTCAATGTGATGCTAGGTAAATAAGCAAACATGACCAAAAGGGAAGAAGTACTCATGGGGTTAGTCTGTATAGGCAAAATCAACAGATAGAAGTCGATGTAGACACAACCCTATAGAATAGAGAAGAAATCAGGCGATACCTTTTGGAGGCTAACTGAGTATATTTGATTGTAAGCTTTCGTGAGTCTAGCTCCCTTCGTCAGACATGATGTTATACAAAACTGAAAAAAATCACAGACTTATATACACACTACACAGATCTCATTAACCGACAGACCGAACTGCTTACCTGAGAAGCAACAGCTTCCATCCTAAACATACAAAACAATCTATAATATACAGCCAGGCTATTCGGTACAACCGTATCTGCTCAAAAAAAGCAGACCTGGACCAGCACCTCCTTAATCTTAGGACTGAATTCCTCCAATTGGGCTACAAACCAAACATGATGGACAAACAGATCAGCCAAGCAGCAGCCATCAACAGGGACACTCTCCTCACATACAAGGAGGCCCAAGATGAAACATGAGTGCCCCTAGTTGTCACCTACAATCCACAGCTGGAGATCCTACGAAAGATCTTTAGGGAACTCCAATCTGTGCTACACAGGGATAGCAGACTAAAAGAAATATTCCCAGTCCCCCCACTGCTTTCATTTTGGCAACCTCCAAACCTGCGACAAATCATTGTCCGCAGTGCTCTGAAGGCCCCAACGGATAATGGCACCTCACCCTGCCTACAAAACCAGTGCAAAACCTGCACACATATCCATATCACTGACAGTGTACCAGTCCCACAGTCACAGGAGGTACACAGAAACAAGGGAACATTTTCTTGCAGATCTTCCAATGTAGTGTATCTGATCATGTGTGTGCGATGCCCCACTACAGGCCTCTATGTGGGGAAAACAGGGCAAAGACTTAGTCAACGTATGAATTCACACCGCTTTACTATTAACAACGGCCGGACAGATCTCCCTGTGGCTGCACATTTCTTAATGGGACATTTTAAGACACAAAGAGAAAGAAGGGAATGGGAATATAAACTAATGCTCAAATTTAAAACTTTGCAACATATTCTGAATATCCATGCCAGCTTCATGTCGGCCTATGTGTGACCTGTTCTGGCTATGAAGACCAATAATTGCTATCAGGCCATTAATCTGACAACAATCAGATAGCAACAAGAGCTTACCATCCTCTTGTCACGCCTTACCAGCTTTAGTCCGGTTGTAAATAGCAGAACCTGTGTATATTGCATTTTTTTATTTTTAAAGTTTCTAAAATCCTTTGATGAGATCTGTCTAATGTGTATATAAGTCTGTGATTTTTTCAGTTTTGTATAACATCATGTCTGACGAAGGGAGCTAGACTCTCGAAAGCTACAATCAAATATACTCAGTTAGCCTCCAAAAGGTATCGCCTGATTTCTTCTCTATTCTACTGATTTCTATGGCTAACACGGTACAACAATACTCCTCTAGACACAACCCTATAGACAGATATAACCAATAGTAGGCTTTTTTTTAGTGCAGCTGATGCCCCATTCCTTTCATTGAGGAGCAAGGTATTGGCAATTTTTAAAAGGAGCAGAACAAATTGTCTCCTGAGCGTATAGTATAGTAAAACGAAGTAAGGATAAGTAATTTGTACCAAAGTGCTACGTACAGTCAGTCTATGAGATATTGTATTATAAGTTTTTAGAGAATAAGTTCAACAGCATTACAGCCAACCATATTTACATCATTACTGGGATTGGATGCCCTATCCTTGTTTTTACTGGTAACTTTTAGTCCTCTGCAATGGTGCTACAGCCCACTACCTCTTCATCTTGGAACTTAACTGATGACCTTTAGAACTGTTGAATTTTTTATACAGTGAAACTTCCAAAAAAGACCCAATGTCACCATATTTTTTCTGTGATTGGTTTTCTCTATATATTGTAAGGAAGGTGTCCCTCTACACCGTGCCTCATCACCAAACTGTAGTCAAAAGGATGAGGATACTGACTTGTAAGAGACATCTAGGAGAGATACTGGATAATTGAAGAGGTGCTAGCTCAGAGATGAGGTGGGTGCAGCCCATGTGATTCCCCACTAGTTAGAGGAGCCATGCTGAAGACTGAGGGCCCTATTACACCGGACGATTATAGTTCAGATTATCATTAAATCGTTTGAATTTAAACAATAATCGTTTGGTTGAAATGCAGTTAACGATTAAGGACCGAACGAGAAATCGTTGATCGCTTTATAAGACCTGGACCTATTTTTATCGTTGCTCGTTCGCAAAATGTTCGCATTGTTCGGTCGTTCGCAGTAGATACAAACGCAATAGCGAAGAAAAAACAATTGCAAATACGATCATAAGTAACGATTATCGTTCCATGGAAATGAGTGAATGTTTTCAGGTCTTTCGCAATAGCGGACGTTTGAGATCGATAATCGTTAACGACTATGCGAACGATAATCATCTGGTGGAATAGGGCCCTAAGAATGAGAGGGGACGCCATGCTGGGGGCTGGGAATGAGAGCAAGAGATGCTGGAAACTAGGAATAAGTAGGGAAACCATGCTAGAAACAAAGAATAAAATGGGGAACCATGGTTAAAGCCAGGAATTAGATAGGGAACTACAATGTGGATCATAAATGAGATTGGGGACCACACAAAGGATTAAGAATGAAAGGGAAGCCATGCTGTAGACTAGACTTTAGAAGTAGGCCATGCTGTGGACATGGAATGAGATAAAACTATTTTGAATAAGGAAGCCTTGTTGGTGTCTAGTAATGACATAGGAGGGCCATTGCTGGGGATGAGGAAGGGAGACAAGCTGGGGACCATTACTGAGATAAAGAACTATGCTCGGGGGGCCACACTGGGGACCCTAAATGAGAAAAGGAGCCCTTTTGGGGACCAGTAATGAGATGGGGAAGCAATTCTGGGGACCGTTATTGAGAAAGGGAGCCATTTTGGGGATCATTACTGTAACGTGTAGTCGTGTTAGTTATTCCCTAGCTGCTGCAGGTTGCTTTGTCCTGTGGTCTCTGTATACTCTCCTGTCCTGAGGATTGGGCTTCCTCTAGTGGTAGGCGTGCACCTGTTCACCTGTATTTATAACTCAGCCCACAGGTTCTGGAGAGATCCAGGCTGTTCACCTGAGGGTATATATATATATATATATATATATATATATATATATATATATATATATATATATCCACCACCTCCACACCTCTGTGCTCAGTTGTTGGTGTGTTCAGTCAGCAAACCATGTCTGTGCTCCTTGACTATCTGCCACTTCCAGGAATTAAGTGGGGAGCCATGCTGTGAAATAGTAACTTAATTGAGAGGCATGCTGTAAATTAGGAATGTGATGGGTAGCATTGCTAGGGACTATTAATCATATATAAACCTCTGCTAGGAACAAGAAATGAGAGGGCATACCATGCTGGTGGTAAACCTGCGTTGTGTATACTTTTGTCTTTGAAAGAACCACCCCCATAAAGGACCATTTTTTACACAAATAACAGTTGTCAACTCAAAATAGTTTTGCTGTATATTCTGTGAGATATCATCTGAGGGATCCCAAAAGGAACCTCTGGCATATAGGACATCAGTATTATAAACAGAACATGGTAGTTGGGGGTCAGTAACAGATTATGCATTGGGGCCCATGTGATTAAAGGTATACCTCAAGGTCTTCACTTCTCTTGAACAACTTGTTAATTAGTTTGTTACTACATAATATCTGATTATCACATTGGGGATTGAGGGAGAGGCGACAACAGCACCCATGTTCCAAAAAGCATGCTTTAAAGAATTCCGGCGAAAACTTTTATTTAAGTATTGTATTGCCACCCAAAAGTCATACAAATTATCAATATACACTTATTACGGGAAATGCCTATAAAGTGATTTTTCCCCTTCACTTACTACTACATCAAGGCTTTACTTCCTGGATAAAATGGTGATGTCACGACCCAACTCCCAGAGCTGTGCGGGCTGTGGCTGCTGGAGAGGATGATGGCAGGGGAACACTAAAGGACACAGGGCACTGGGAGGACACTGAGCATCCCTCTGCCCTCATCCCCTCCAGCAGCCACAGCCGCACAGCTCTGGGAGTTGGGTCGTGACATCACCATGTTATCCAGGAAGTGAAGCCTTGATGCAGTAGTAAGTGCAGGGAAAAAAGCACTTTATAAGCATTTCCTGTAATAAGTGTATATTGGGGATTTGTATAACTTTTGGGGGGCAACACAATACTTTAATAAACATTTTTGCCGGACTTCTCCTTTAATATTAAAGTACTTTATTTGCATTTAATGAACAATAGTGGTTCTCTATTGGTTCTTGTATTCGACTTGGATTTTGTTCTTGGATCCCATTGCTAAAGGTGGTCATACATGTCTCTTCAGGTGACAGCTATGTCTCTTAACCACCCATACACATGCATGCTCAGCAATCTGCTGTCAGGGGGAGATTTAAGATACCCCATACACACTAGATGGTTGGCTGGTCCAACTTAATTGACAGGTTCAGCCAGCAATCTTCTAATGTGTATGGCCACCTTACCCAATGGTTTTCAGATGTCTCGGAGAGCATTTACTGAGCTCCCCAAGCAATTTCTGTTTATTAAATGTTTAAAAAATGATAAACCTAGAAATGGGTGCAATGTTTGCGTTATAAATAAGTATTATAAAAGATGTAGTACCAACACTGATGCTTCTGTGTCACCAAAATGATTATAAAAACATTTTAAATGGGTCCATGGGGGTTACATTTAGTGTCTACAAGAAGGGAATATTAAAATACTAAACAAGGCTGCTTGAAAATTAGTCATTTTTTTATAAAGCTTGGTAATAAATATAAAAATTATTTTGTCAGATCCTGAGGCCCTCAGACATCCGTAATTCCTCTAATGGAATAATGAGATAACAAGGGTTCATCACCCGCTCCAGATGGTTTGAAAGTGATTTGGAGTAATACTTATAATTGTAAGTATTTATTGGACATGTCTATAGGTATTTCCTTTTATTTCTCCGTTCATTTGAGATTTTCATTCCAGTTCAGAACCCTTTTTTTCTTTTTTTCAGAAAAGACATTGAAAACACATGGCTTACTCCCCTCTGTGCTAATTGTACACTGCTCAATGGAGAATTGAAGGCATTCTATAGCCGCTGTAAATTAGCTTAAAGACTTAATTCAGCAATCTGCAGTCTTCCTAACAAAAGCTTGTTTGCATATCCTGCCCGGCAGTAATCTGGAAATGCATGCTTCTAATTAAATGGTCAAGCTTTCAGGTCACTCTACTGCACGTTCTTGCTATGTGAAACCCATACTTTTTTTTTTTTTTTTAAATCAGCATCAATACCTCGCTTATTGTACTGAAAGTGATCTTCATGTCACTCACCTTTACTGCATTCTACAAAGAGTGGTGTGGGTATTGTGGACAGGTGACGGGTAAGGTACTAGAGGGGGTGTACATCTCACCCAGGCTGCTAGCTGGGATGAGATGGTAAACTCTGGGAAAGCTGTGTAGTTCAGCAGAGATATTCGGCTGAACTGTTCTTTAGTGTTATCGGGCCTGTATTTTATTGGAATGGCAGGTAGGCTTGGTAGTGGGACCTGCCATTCCCTCCCCGCTCCAGTCCACACCTCGCACAGATGTGCAAGTAGGAGGTTGCTGAGAGCCTGGAAGCCACTCACCTCTTCAGACAATGCTGTTATCAACTCCTGTTTTGTTCAGTAAGGTGAGACCTGTGTATAGTTAGAGCAAAGCTGTGCCGGTAATTATTATGTATCCTCTTTTGCCATAATAAAGCAAAGTTGGAGTTTTTCATCACATTGGCATAAGGGCTGCTTCATTTCACGCTTCCCCCAACTAAAGATCCCCACAGTATCTACACCTACAAGTCCAAATGCTTACAATGTACGATTGTTTCAGGTTACATTTTAGAATAAGCTGTCATTTGTGTGTACATATATCTGGCAGATATCTTTTATATGACATTTTTCTGCCATACAGACATCGGCCCAGATGTAACATATAGACTGGTGTAAACTCCCCACAGCAACCTATTACAGTTCAGCTTTCATTTAACAAAAGCTGAAAGCTGAGCTGTGATTGGTTGCTGTGGGGAGTTGACACCAGTCTATATTTTACACCATTTGATAAATTTCCCCCATCATCTCTAATTTTCAGTTGTCTCCTAGGCTGTGTTCACATGTGGCATTTATTTAGTGTTAATATTGCGGTTTTGCTGCGGTTTTGCTCCGAATTGCACAATCGTAATAAACTGCTGCTAAGAAACACTAAAAACAAATGTGATGCCAAGGCTGGTTCGTGGAATCTAGCCTACATGCTGGGTCTTGTACGTTGCACCCACCAATATAATAAAATATAAAAAAAAAAAAAAAAAAAAAAAAGACTTGACAGGAACACAGGAAATGTTTTGATTGGTGAGGGTCTCTGCTGGGGTCCTCACAGACCAGGGAAATTAGTTTTATATATTCTCTTGTACTATTGATTTATTAAGTTTTCCAGATTTATAGAGAATAACAGGTTCTCAAGGAGATTCTTCTTATTATGTAGTATTTATAAATTGTATAAATCCCATTCATCACCCTTCTCTATGCTGTGTTTATTAGTGCACATGTATACATCTACAGTATTATCGCAAAGGTCTGCGAACCTAGTCTAAATTGTGATGCTGTAGCTTTTACAATAAAAGTGGAAAACAGATGCCATTAAGTAGAGCTGAATGATGCAGAAACAACAGAAAGTTAGCATCATTTATTTTTTATGCATGTTCCCTTCTAGTGGTTTGCTAGACCATGTTTTTAAACCTAATATATTATCCATAGCCGGTCTATACACCACACATTTTCTGCAAGCATTTATCACCCCCTATTTTGTATTAAGAAGCCTGCATGTTCCACACCTACCAGAACAGGTGGATTTTAGATATCCTACCTGATATCTGATACAAGATCAGCATACATAACTGCAGGTTATAAATAGTTGCCTCTCATCATACCATTTAATACAACATATGGCTACAAATAAAGGAGCTCTCTCTCTCTCTCTCTCTCTCTCTCTCTATATATATATATATATATTTTTTTTTTTTTTTTTATTATTATTATTATTATTATTAGAAACAAATCCATCCCCATTCCCCAATCCATTCCCCCCAAGAATATACTGAATTATAATCCTGTGTATATTAAGCTGCAGAGCCCTTGCAGACAACATACAGTACATATGTAAATAGGTCAGCTGAGTGTATACATCACACAACCTTATATGGATATGAAGTCATACAAAATGACTTCCAGCTGAATTTGACGATTAAAGTACGACCTTCTATTATAGAGGTAAATGGTAATATTTTGTCTCTCTAGCTGTATTATAATCGGTTTCCACAATTTCTATGTTTGTTTAAGGCCGCACTTCTGTCACATAAGTGCAGGGTATATGGATAGTAATGTCATATGATTGTATTGTAGCCAATGTTTGCCTATACAATACACTGATATCAGTATTAAGCTGAAAAGTTTTGGGTGGATACCACTTCTCACCAGTCTGGTAGACCAAGTTTTCTCTTGCACTATTTTTCCTCACAAGCCAGGATGTGCTATAACTACTGCGTGTACTCTGGATTTCACTTACCAATAAGGTCTCTTGGTGGGAGTCTGGCTAGTAGAGCTCGGAGGGGTGGCGTTGTGCCCGCTTCCCATTCTCAAACGCGGCACCTCGATTTGAGCTGAACTCCCTTCCATCTATCCTTGGGCAGGAACAGTGGACTTTTCCTGCTGTAAAGATTCACAATACAGAGCATATGCCCGATAGGAGGGGACGTCAGGCTTGGTGTGCGGCTCGTACCAAAAAACTGGAAAGCCAATGATGTCAAACTGTAGACTCCATACAGTGATCCCTCAACTTACAATGGTCTCAAGATACAATATTTTCAACATACAATGTTCCTTTTTGGACCATCGTAACTTGAGACCAGACTCAACATACAATGCTACAGTCAGGATCTGCAGCACATGTAAAAAACTAGATATTCGACCAATGAAAGAGGCCATTTTACTGGTAAAACACCAGTATTACTGAAGTGGGTGCAGTAACTGGCTGATGAGTATCCCTTTCCTACAGTACAGTGTAATACTACATGTCCTGTACCGCTCTTTATCTGTGCCAGGTTGCTCCTATGGACTCCTATCTTCTACAAAGAAAGTGATTTACAGCTTCCAGTCGCTCTTTCTGACTGGTGTATGTAAGAACTTGCTTCACCGTATTAGTTAGCTGCTTATTTTCCTTTTAATTTTCATTTTGGGGTGACATATTGGGGGTTCAGAACCAATATCCTGTTTTCCATAAAATTTTGGTCTCAACATACAATGGTTTCAACATACAATGGTCGTCCTGGAACCAATTAATATCGTATGTTGAGGGACCACTGTATTTTGAAAATACTGATGTCTAGATGTGTTTCATGGTTTTCTCAACCTTTTCCTAAGTAGTATGTGAGTCTCATCAGTATAAATAGCTTCAAAAAGAACAATGCTCTTGCAGACAAAGAAGAAAGGAATACAGTATTTGTATAAGCAATCTTTGCGTTTTTGTGCACCGCAGGATAATAGCATCTTCAAGTTGCACTAATGGGGGCAGGTACTTGGGTCCTGATGAGGGCTCAGCAGTTAATGCTCTCACATGGTCCTTCCAGTAGAAAATCACTCATTTATCAGCTCTTAAGTAAGCGCATATCACAGTTGTTGGGAATTATGATGAGGTTATTGCTTTCATGAACAAAAAAGATACAGCTTGACTTGAGAAATCGGCAACAAAGCCAGAGAGATGACAGATGTACCTTTCTGTTCAGACTCTCATCTTGTAAGTTTTCTATAAAAATAGGGGGGACACAGTCACTGAAAATAAGATGATGCTTTGCTGCACAGACCGACCCCCCCCCCCCCAATCCTCTAGTGAAAATATAGAATCTGTGGGGGAATGCAACAGCAACTGTTTCGTTTCTCACCAGCACCACTAATGAAAACGTAAAACATTACAAGGTGTCTCCTGTAACCAATGGGCTTTCTGTGATATAGTAGATTTGTCAGATACTCCAGAAGGCTCTAAATAAGGAACCCCTTTAATCTGATTTCCTTCAAGCATTAAAGGACAAGTGCCATGAAAAACTTTTTCCCAGTAATTGAAGCACATTACAAAGTTATATAACTCTGTAATGTGCTTCAATCACCTGTCTGCCTCCTTTGCCTGTCTTTCCCCCCCTCCACCCCCCACCAGGAAGTGTTCTAACCCACACAGACCTAATTACTGTCGTCACAGTCACCAAGCTCTTCTCTCAGCTCCTTCTCCTGTTACAGCAGCCCCCCCCCCTCCCTGCCTTGTCAGAGGGCTCAGCTTGCTCAGCTCCCATTGTCTGAACAACTGCAAGCCATCACTTGGACTGGGGAGGGAGGGCTGCTGTAACAGGACCTAGAGCAGCCCTCCTGCTGATGACTCATCCTCACAAGAAGGAGCTGCCTGGTGACGGTGATGGCAGTCATCAGGTCTGTGTGAGTTAGGACACTTCCTGGTGGGGGGTGGAGGGGGGGAAAGACAGGGAAGGGAGGCAGATAGGTGATTGAAGCACATTACAGAGTTATATAACTTTGTAATGTGCTTCAATTACTGGGAAAAAGTTTTTCATGGCACTTGTCCTTTAATATTGGTTTAAAACACTTTTGACCTGTCTCACAGACATGTCTAGGTGTTCAGACCATTACCAATGGCTAGACTGGATACTCTGGATAAGGGATAAATATTGATAGTTGGACAACCCCTTTAATAGAAAATGTAAGATAAGGTTTTAAAACCAGTGTGTTCCTTTAATATAAAATGTATCAATCTACGATTAGCTGAGATAATCATTTTGCGTTTGTTAAGTTGTTTGTTTATTCTCTTTAGTCCTATTATCATTGTTTATGTGCTAAATCAAGAGGCAATTACCCTTCAAAAACAAAAACAAAAAAACAATTAAAGGATCAATAAATAATAAAATAAGTTCTCTCCAGTCTAATGCATACATATACATCTATTTTGAAGCATCTGCTTGCACAGGTGTTATTTTCTCACACTAGTATTGTAAAAGCCTTCTCCATACAAGATGGTGATTACTAAAAGTATTATTAACATCAGTGGTTTTAAAATCCTGAGCAGGAAGACTTAGTGCTTCAGAAAAGTACAGCAGGTATGTTTCTAAAATCATAAGGCAACAGGATGACAATGACAAGAAGATCAGCATCATAAGGAAGATCTAACGTTTTGCAAAAAGAGCTCAGCGTTTTTTAAAATTGTGACTTGGTTTAAAAGCATTGCTTTGGTGTAAGAGCTCCCTGTACTGTGTGGGAGGGGGAGTGGAGGAGGGGCATTGCCTGCATAGCGGGGTATACAGCACTGTACTCTGATCCAGGAAGTCTCCCTCCCCTTCCAAATCATAGCAGATCCCCTTCAGGCTGAGGCTTACATCAGGGGACAGGACTGTGGAGGTAATCTCTCCATAACTGTAACCCCTCTCTCCCCGCACAGAGAGAGCTGCATGTATGTGCCCACATATGTCCTGCTCATTCCTTCATGCTCCCTGCAGTCTCTGTCCGCCCTTGTGTTTCCTATCTTTTCCATTACTGTACAGTAACTTAGTAAATATCACATTTTCAGCTGTTTCTAAATGTTTGTTTCATTTGTTTTACATGTTATTCAGAATTTTAAAAAAAATCACTATTTTTGGGGTGTTTAACCAATTATTTCAATTATTTCTTATGGCAAAGTTTGCTTTGGTTTAAGAGCGATTTGGATTACAAGCATAGTCCCAGAACGAATTATGCTCAAAATCCAAGGCACATGAATGGTTTCAGGATGCTTTACAGTTGGCATGGGACAAGACTGGTGGTAGTGCTCACCTCGTCTGCTCCGAATAAGCTGTTTTCCAGATGTCCCAAACAATCGGAAAGGGGATTCATCAGAGAAAATGACTTTACCCCAGTCCTCAGCAGTCCACTCCCTGTACCTTTTGCAGAATATCAGTCTGTCCCTAATGTTTTTTCTGGAGAGAAGTGGCTTCTTAGCTGCCCTCCTTGAGACCAGGCCTTGCTCCAAGAGTCTCCGCCTCACAGTGCGTTTAGATGCACTCACACCTGCCTGCTGCCATTCCTGAGCAAGCTCTGGACTGCTGGTAGCCCGATCCCGCAACTGAAACACTTTTAAGAGATGGTCCTGGTGCTTGCTGGTCTTTCTTGGGCGCCCTGGAGCCTTTTTGGCAACAATGGAACCTCTCTCCTTGAAGTTTTTGATGATGCCATAGATTGTTGACTGAGGCACAATCTTTCTAGCTGCGATACTCTTCCCTGTTAGGTCATTTTTGTGCAGAGCAATTATGACTGCACGTGTTTCTTTAGAGATAACCATAGTTAACAGAAGAGAAACAGTGATGCCAAGCACCAGCCTCCTTTTAAAGTGTCCAGTGGTGTCATTCTTACTTAATCATGACAGATAGATCTCCAGCCCTGTCCTCATCAACACCCACACCTATGTTAATGGAGCAATTACTGGAACGGTATTAGCTGGTCCTTTTAAGGCAGGGCTGCAATGATGATGAAATGTGTTTTGGGGGATAAAGTTCATTTTCTTGGCAAATATTGACTTTGCAAGTAATTGCTGTTAAGCTGATCACTCTTTATAACATTCTGGAGTATATGCAAATTGCCATTTTAAAAACTGAAGCAGTAGACTTTGTAAAAATGTATATTTGTATCATTCTCAAAACTTTTGGCCATGACTGCATATCCTCAGAATTCAGAATTATATGATAAATGTAAAATACAGTAGGTTACATTAAATTGCAGTGCAATCTATCATGATTTGCACTTGTGCTTCCATTGCCTTTAGTCTGTGTCCCATTATAAAGTGGTGAATAAGTACATTTACTAAAAATTTTTTTAAATAAAATAAAAAAAGACATTGAGCATAATGTTTCTCTGGGTTTACACATGGTACTTGATGTGGATCCAACACAAAGAAAACTAACGAAACAATTTGCACCTATTCTGCCTTCTATTCTGCCAATTTGTAAATTACTTCTATTTTTTTTTTTTTTTTTTTTTTTTTTGAAATAGAAGTCATTTACTAATCTAGACCTAGGGGGAAATTTATCAAAGACTTTGGGCCTATTTTACGGCGAATAATTGTTTTTTTCACCCATTTTTGGTCCAGGTTCTAATAATGAACCAGTATTCGACGGGCGAATATTTTTTAGATACAACTTTTTTTAATCAGCCTGTTTTGAGTATTCACCCAAAAATTGAGAAAATCTGGGATTAGCGCCCAATTTATAACTTGCGACTTATCACTTGCATTTTTGTGCCCTTTTCTGCACTTTTTTTTTGCAACTTTTTACTTAGATACATTCACTAAGGCAGTACAACATTTTAATAAATCAGTCACAAAATATTGGACCAATATTTACAACAATCCTCATTAGAATAGTTCCACAAATTAGACCCGTTAGTAAATGCCCCCCCTAGCGTTTTAACACCCAGTCTCGGGAGTACCCCTATAACAGGCGGTCATAAAGTCCAATCTAGAGTAATGAGACATAGAGGGGAAGAGTATCATTTTGGCATACTGTATGTACTGTAGTTCTTTGGGAGTTAAACCTTCTTTGAAGCAATCAGAGGTTGCGGAAACATCCACGGCACCAATGAACGCGGCCTACCTTAGTATTCGCCAAGGATAACCTGTTTCCCCATCAATCGTCAAAGGCAGTTTTAATGTCACACCACTATATGTATTGGTGAGAAGCAGCCCTGGCAAGAAATGGCATATTTGTTGTGAAGGAGCTGTGCGTTATCATACTATGAAATGAGCTCCTTGATGAAATACGACATTCTTTTCAGCTGCTGAGGAGAGAGATTACGCTCGCTAAGGCAGTTATTTAGTGGCTATTTCTTATTTACTGTTTATCACAGCCTGTTGGAAGAGAGACAGTTGCCGGTATGGCGGTGATATGCTGCCGAGCACCTTTGGTATTTTAAAGTTTTATTATGTTTTTTCACAATCTTCCATTTGATGGATGACACTTACAAGCTCCCTCCTTAACGTCTTACTGAGAAGAGGCAAGAGGAGAAAAAGGTCATTGTGGATTTGAGCCATTTTAACCTTTGCTGTCAGAAAGCATGACACCGACTTGATACTTCTGATTGAGGCTAAAGTTGTGTCATCCAAAGAAAAGACCAAGGGTTTTCACATCGGGAGGGTTGCATCGCCCATTAATAAGCAAGGTATATTGTAACTCAGTCCCACAGCAAAATATATTACTTCTGTAGTGAAAGACAGACCAATCATGAAGATGACACAGCAATGTGAAGATGAAACATACAGTAAATGAAACCTTAAACATGTCTTTCTTACTTCCTAAACATCCAGTGACACCCATGGTCCACTGCTCTAGGGATATAGTTATAACACTGTATCAGGTATGGTTGGCACTCTGATAGTAACTGATATAAATACACAATACTGTAGAAGTATAACCACAGCAGCCATCATTCCCAGGTTACAGGTTAGGATAATGTAACCTGTGACTGTGAACACGGTGGAGGAAGACTACATTGTCAATATGACTATTCTTCTGCTGCTGTCCCACCTTTACAGCAGCAGACCCCTCCATTTAGTATAGACGATTGGTTCTGTAACTACAGCTGCCTGCCCGTTATTTTTGTGGCATGTCACTGACACAGATCTGTAATTGATGTGTGTATGGGGCCATAGAAATGAATGGGTCCACATTCTGTCTGCATATGCGGGTCTGCAAATATAAACAGAATGAATGAATGCATGAAAAGTGCCTAACTGAAGAGTCACCAAAGAGCACAAAGATGTTACCTAAAGGGGATCTCTACTTTCCAGGCAATACACAGGGCACAAACACATATACAGTACTCACAGTGTTACAGTGTGGGCAGGTGTGTCTCGTTCATACAGAACTGCCCTATACATTGTAAATGGTACAGTGACAAGCCTGTACTACATAAATAACATCATTAATCCAGTCATTGTGCCTCTGCATGAAAAACGCAGGCCAACAATGTCATCTTCACGGATGACAATGCTCTAGCCCAGCAATATCGCATCATTAGGGAATGGCTGCTGGAGACTGGAGGACCTCAAATGGAGTGGCCTGCACTTTCTCCAGAGCTTAATCCTGTAGAAAACCTAGAGTCATGTTAGATATAATTCAGTGATAACCTAATAGCTGTACAGTGATCCCTCAACTTACAATGGCATCAGGATACAATATTTTCAACGTACAATGTTCCTTTTTGGACCATCGTAACTTGAGACCAGACTCAACATACAGTGCTATGGACAGTCAGGATCAGGGCACATGTGAATAAGTAGATGATTGACTAATGAAAGTCGCCATTTTACTGATAAAACCCTAGTATTACTGGAGTGCCTGCAGTGATTGGCTGTCTAGTATCTCCTCTCTACAGTACAGTGTGATACTATATGTCCTGTGCTGCTCTTTACCTGAGTCAGGATGAGCTGCTCCTTTGGGCACCAGGTGAGGGCGACTTAATTTTATTTTTCTGGGACCGTGACGGAACTGTACAGGACCCTGAGAACACTCCAGTCTTTTGCATAGAAAGTAATTTACAGCTTACAGTAGCTCTGTCTGTCTATTGTATGTAAGGACTTGCTTTATCTGTATGAGATATCTGCTTATTTTTTTTCCTAATCTTAATTTTTTCTCATTTTGGGGTGACATTTTAGGCGCTTTAGAACCAATTACCAGTTTTCCATAGAGTTATGGACTCAACATACAATGTTTTCAAAATACAATGGTCATCAAGGTACCAATTAATTTCGTATGTTGAGGGACCACTATAGTATGACTGCACATAAAATAAAGTGGTAGGTAAGTGTAATACTACAACATACCTGTTGAGATCCCATATTTTGCTGTTGTTATCCAGGGAACAGGAAGCCAGAAAATCTCCACAGGTGTGCCAGGAGCAGCCCCAGACTGCATGTGTATGTCCTTCCAATGTCAGGATACATTCTGACTTTGCAAAGTCCCATATACGAATTGTTGAATCACCGGAACTTGTCGCCAACTTAGTGCCACTAAAGATCCAAAAAGAAAACAAAAAGTTACTAATAAGTTCAGAAGATGAGACGTATACGCTAATGTCTTGCACAGAGTGCCCGAAGGGGTAACAATTTTCTCATGAATAATGCTGTGAGGAATGCTTACTTTTGACCACATCTGAGCTGATGCAGTGCCTGCAAGGAACGCCATATGGACATTATACAAATGTACACAAGACTTGTATGATGCAACATCCGAAAACATATGGGGAAAAATATTTTACCACAGAACTTCACAAATGCAGTTTGCACATCCATACCAAGTGCCATATGGTACTGATTGTTCATATGGTCGCGAGCAAGAGGCCAAAGGATGCTCATTTAGACTACATCTGCTCCTACATGCATAGACTGAAACTTCTGGACTACACAGATACGAATCCTGTTTAACCCCTGAGGACTTTATATGCACAAAATATCTCATGAAAAAAACACCCTGCAGGATCTGTACAGCTTTGTCAAGAGCAATGGGGCTGGCTGCCACCTCTGCTGCTTATATACCTACTCTACATTTTGTTCTCAGTTTTTTCATATTTGTTAGTACAATATGTATTATTTTCAAAACAGAAGTATAAAGGATGAGGCACTCACCAGTCCATAAATATTTCTTGATTTTATTTCATATTTCACAGGTGGTTTAGGACGCGGTCAGAAAATGGTGAACTGGCTCGTTCCCGTTCACCATTTTCTGACCGCGTCCTAAACCACCTGTGAAATATGAAATAAAATCAAGAAATATTTATGGACTGGTGAGTGCCTCATCCTTTATACTTCTGTTTTGAAAGTGTTACCGTTTGGAGCTATTCGATACGGATGATTGAGCACCACATGATCCACGGGTCTTACTAGGACTACTATGAATCATTGTACGCATCAGCATAAGTAGTGCCGAGGTACCTGTTTGAGTGTACAATATTTATTATAGTCATTTTTGTTCAATGAAGGCTGCTCCACCCCCCCCCCCCCAACCCTGACACAACTATAAGATAAATGTTTTCTCCCTTAAAGGATTAAAGGATCCAGCAAATGGAAATTTATACAGCACTATGTAGATGCTGAAGAAAACATCAGAGGAAAAGCCTTACCTTGAATGTTTTTTAGGGAATTTTATATGTGTTGCAAAGCAGTCCCCAGAATTGCAGTAACGAGTCTCAAAACACAGGACTAGCCAGATATCCCTCCAGGGAAGGACCTAGCAAAGGGATGACTCCTGTATGGAGACCACCAAAACCACCATATTAAGTGGCCCCTTTAGTCAGTCTTCAACTCAATTACAAGTTTGATGATATGACCAAGGAAATACCAGGCACCCACCTATGTCTGTATTTGTTGGCAGTTTTGGCAGAAAATTTAGGTACAGTATAAAGGGGTTATCGGGTTTTACAAAATCATAGCTGCTCTCAGTTTGGAAGTGGTTTTGCAGTTCAATTCCATTTAGGTTAATGGAGCTAAATTGTAATACCACACACAACCTGAAGACATGGGTGGGGCTGTTTTTGCAAGGAAGCAGCTGTGTGTGTTTTTTTTTTTTTTACAACCAATAACCAAACAATTTTCTTGTAAGAAATGTCCCAATTTTATGAAAAAATTTAAAATTATCTTTTTCCAAATTTTGAATTTTATGCGGTCAATGTTTGGGTTATATCATGTGATAATTGTATTACCAGCAATGTTACGCACATTGCAATACTAAATATTTGTACTTTTGTTTCTACATTATTTGCATTGGGGGACTATTATTTATTTGTTTATTATTTTGTGTTATTGTACTGTCCCACTAGGAGACTTAACTGTCCTGTTATCTGATAGGGATAATACACTGCAGTGCAGAATAGCAGAGCCAGTGTGTTATCTATCAGAGACCTGTACGTTGGTACATGGGGAAGTGTAGCTTGATCAATTTACACACAAACTTCTGATGTTTTTTTATATGCAGCCGAGAGGCATTAGCGTCAGCCATAGGTGTGAGGTGCAGCGCTTCTTTCTCTCCTGGACCGTATTCATTTCTTTCTTTTCTAAGTCCACCTGGCAAGACCCATATGACTGCAATTAGCAGGAGACACCTGAGTGCACAGGTTTTAATCCCTCCTGTCTTTCCCATTCTGTCTGCAGCAGCTATGGTGAGTGTAATACCTTATCCATACTTGTGCTGTTTGGGGACAACCTTCTCTGCTGGTGGTGCCGGCTGGGTGTTTTTGGGGGGCCTTTTTGGGTCTGGTCCTGTGACATGGGGGTTGCAGGGCTGTTCCATGGCCTCCCTTCCCTGCCTGTGCATGCCTGCGGGGGTGGTGGTCACTGACCGACACAGTGTGGACTTAGTGTAGGGACCCATGTATATCAGAGACCTGCACATTGGTACATGGGGCAGTGTGGCTTGATCAATTTACACACAAACTTCTGATATTTTTTTATATGCAGCAGATAGGGATTAGTGTCAGCAATAGGTGTGAGGTTCAGCGCTTCTTTCTCTCCTGGACCGTTATTTATCAGATTACTGTATTCTGTGTAGATGATCAGACTCAGCCTTAGGGTAGAGCCTGATCAGCGTCTGTAGTTATGACACTGAAGGCCTTAGTGAGACTCTTTGATTGCTTCACAAAGCTCAGATGGTAAACAGAGGGAGAATTCTCTCTCTGTTCTCCGGATAGATCCGGACGTTGGAAGAGAGGTTTAAAATTGAAGTTCCGGCACATTCTAATGAAGGAATGGGTTAAGGAAAATATATGTGTTTTCTTTCAGAAACATCACAACTGATGTCGGATATTGAGTTTTAGATTTTAAAGGGGTACTTTACGTAATTAAAAAAAAAATTTAACCCTGTTGAATTCCTACCCATAATCTAAACTTGTTTGTTATAGGTCTCTATTACATGAATTGGGTCATTTGTCTGCAGTAAATCCTGACTGACGCCCTTAAGCTGCAGAAAATCCTAATTTCTTGGTCCAACTGGTCCACTTCCTGGTCTCCAATGCTGTCCTCCCCCTCCCTTCTGAGACCAAAGTCACCTGATCCGTTTCTTCTGTTGCCAGGCAAACTGTAACACCTCATCTTTAACCCTGCCCACCACATCACACCAATCAGTAAGCACCTGGCCACGGAGAGGGGAAATAACATAACAGTGACAGCCTTCTGAGCAGTTTAGGGAAAAGGAAACGCAGTTCTTTAATCTATCACTCCCTTCCTAATCTATTTATGTAGATGGATGCATAGATAGATAGATAGATATTTTGTTTACAGTGTAAAGCAGAAGCAGATTAACCCAGCAATGGCAGATACTACAAGGTAAGGCAGATACTTGATAGTTGACTCTGAGGTGAAATGTATGGTGTGAAATATAGTTTCTCGGCTGGCGCCATCTTGGATATAGACTGGCTTTTAGAAAAACTTGTAACTCAGGAATGGTGGCAGTTAGAAAGATGGAAAACATCTGAGTAGGACCAGCTAGGTTTATGAGCATTTATTTTTTAGCTCTTGGGGGAAATACCCCTTTAAGATGTCCATACACCTTTAATAACGGACTATCATTCGGCCATGAGTTATCTCTCTTTTCCTCTTCCCATCCTCTCCATATACAGAAATGTTCAGCGTGATCAATCGTTCTTATGTTGTCTATACGGAGGTGTAAGCTGTAGCCAGAACAAGGAGGTCAAGTAGTAAATTTCCATTACACCTGACCCCTATTTCCACAATCATCATCTGTTGGGACAGCCCCATAACCTCATAGTGACACCTGAACCCTTTGCAAGCAGCGGGTACAGCCGACAAAAGTATAAAGCGTATGGGGACCTTTAATTAGGCTGAGCTGAACAACCATAGAAAACATGTAGACAGGTGTGGTTCTATTTTAAAATGTATACAGACATGTTTTTCTAACCCTGGGCAATCCCTTTAATTATTTTCTGCTTTTCTTTTAATTAATATTTGCTTTAAGCTAACATAATAAGATGAAAGAGTACACAAAGCAAAGACTAATCAACTAAAGTGAAACAAAAGATAAAATTCCCTATCTTCCCGATGCAAGCAAACTTCATTTCATATTCAACTATTGTTGCATCTATTTGATGTGTTTTATTACAAAAGAAACGTTGATTCATTTCATTTAGAGTGAAGCAGATGGCCACGGAAGTCAAGCATCTCTGCAACATTTATTTTAGCAGTAATGTGATTGTTCTGCCTCATTCTTCTGGCAAAGCTGAACTGCCCATTAAATGCACAGCACAGCTCACATGCACATAGGCCCGGCTCTGCATCATCAAATACGTCAAGTTATATTCTTGAGCTGTTTTGTGTAACAATAGGGCTCAACAGTGAGGTTTCTTTCAGAAGATTTAGAGATGGTTTTAAAATATGATATTGCCATCATGTTATTATGATGATTGTGGCGCTTGTCTGCCCTACAAAGCCCTAACAATAAACCACTGCCAACACTGAATATCAGTAAGATTATGGGTACGTTCACACATCTGTATTTTTCATCCACAATTGCGGACAGATTACATTCATTTCTAATGCCCCATTCACGTGCCGTAGGTTTTACAGGTCTACACTGGGGCTGTGATCCTTGTCGCTAAGAATTCTGGCAAGCCCTAGTACAGACTATTTTATTTATTCATACATTTCTTGTAAGAACAACAGGAATGGCACATCTCAGAGCGGCAGCTATATCCAGCCTTAAATTTTCTTTAGTTTAGTTAATGCATCCCTACTACTTTTCATTCTTATTTAAAACTGTTTATTATTCTCTTCATTTCAGTGGCATCATTTCCATATTGTTAGTTAAAGTGTACCAGAACTGTGCTGGGCTAATGATTTATACAGTACAGAATTGTAGCTGGCAAGTAGAGGGAGACGAGGTTACTGATGCACTGGGTTTGCAAGTAAAGGGTTACACTAAGCACAGAGCAGCTATTGCTCTGATGAAAAGAGAGAGTTATAGGAAAGATTACACTGATGCACTGTGGACATACAGCAGTAAGTAAATTAGTATTTTCCCCACAGACAGCTGCCTTGAGCTTTATGTGTGATCAAAGATAAAATGGAAACCTTGATTTACCTTTCAGGAACAATGTGGATCATCTGGAGCATTCAGTTTACAGGTACACAGCCAAAGTGCTTTCTCCCTCTCTGTAAGTCCCACTTACTGTCATATTTTATAATTTAGTTTTTACTAGAATTTGCTTCAGTAGACAGCAGATTCCAGAAAAGTGAGACACATAGTAGCCAAGATTTTATGGGTTTTTTCTAGGTTAAAAAATAAATCCAATTTCTCATGAAATCCATTCAACACAGTATCACAACATACTGTCACAACACTCAAAGGGCTTTATTTATATAACAATCACTGGATGTCTACATATAGACATACAATTAACAACAGTTTTATGATCTTGTTGTCATTAAAAGCTTACATTAGACGTGGGCGAACTTCCCAAAAGTACAGTTTTGCACGAACCCAAACAATCAGCATTTGAATCTGGCTACCTAAAGAAGGTGAATGCAGCCTGAAGACTGCCTGAAAACCCCAGGCTGTATCCATGTTTTCCAGGCAGACCTCGAACTGCATCCACCTTCTCCAGGCAGCGGGATTCAAATGCCGATCATTTGGGATTTTGTGAACCTGTACTTTTGGCAAAATATATTGAATTTAAAGATATTGAAAACTGAACCATCTTTGCTTGTCACTAACTTATGCATTTTGATATGAACACTTCAGACCTTGCACGGTGGTTGGATTGGTCACTGTGGATTTTCCACTTTTCTGTAGGATGACCAGGCATTTGAGATACTAATATAAGTTAATCAACAATTAAAGAAGTTCTCTTTTGCTGACATTGGCACTTTCCCTATTCTAGAATAATACAATGAAACTAGTTTTTTTTTTAACAGTCGTCAATTGTACTTTCTCTTCAGTTTCTAAAACATAAAATTAAAGTTTCATGAAGCAAATCTGTATGTCAGCAACAGAAGAGATTGTTATTGACAGATCCCTATTGTCAGCAAGATCTACCTATAATTTATGGGATGTCTATTACGGTCTCACTGACATCTGTTTGTACTGTAAACTTTCAAGCACAGAAATCACGTATAGGCAATGCATGTCTGCAAAATGTATAGTATGTGTCACCATATGCAATAAGAGCTACATTTTAGCTGGTTATTGTTCTACAATAAAACATATAACACACCAAGCTCCAGAAATAAGATGGACTTACTATCCACTTATTATGGTAAGGCAAAGCTCCCTGCCAAAAAGCAAAAAGTATAAAATGGCAAAAAGATTTTAAAACTGGCATCTTCCTGTGTGGTGGAGGAAACACTAGACCATCTCAGGCATACGTTCCCATGTGTAATCTTGAACCTCATTTTATTTACATCACTGTATGTGCCTAGTGATGTCATTACACAGTACACATACAACACACATTGTATGAACATTAGCCGTGGTTTCACCCGGCCGGGTCAAACAATGGCCGATGTCTGAGATGTTGCCCCAGCTAATACTGCAGTATCGGTCGGATGAACATCACTTTATATTAATTGGAATGCGGGCACATTCAGGTGTGCGCACACTCCAATTTGCCATAGACCACAGTGTAAAGTATGGCCGGGAGCCGTACTTTACACTGTGAATACAGGCTATTTGGTATGCCTGCAGTTCACAGAATAGTGACCGCAAAAAATAGACCTGTCAATTATTTTGTGCGGCCGCTGAGAAACAACAGCCATTGTTTAATGACCAAAACACTGTGTGAACTTAGCCACATAATGATGTCAATACACAGAAATAATATACGTAGTGATGTCACTACACAAGAATAATATACATACAGTAGTGATGTCACCAAAGAAGAATATACATAGGGGGACACTTCCTATACAATCTAAAACGTGTGATTTTTTTAAAGAGTATTCATCTGTTTTTTACCCAGCTGAATAGTACTAATTCAACAAACTTTTCATTACCCTATTGTAAATAGGATATTATCAGAATATTTGCAATAAATTACGCAAACAAATCCATCTGGTACTGACCAGACTTATTCCTGCACCCCAGTATGTGCGACTTTTTAAAAGTTGCAAATGATAAATTTGGAGCAAATCCAATATTATGATATTATGCACATTTTTGGGAACCAGGCAAATGGAAAAAAAAAAAAAAAAAGTTGCATCTAAAAATATTTACCTGTCGAATACTGGTTCATAAATAGAGCCTAGACTAAACGTGGCTGCAGCCAACTTCGTCAGCCACCATTATGCAAATACCCAGCTATCCGTCTCAAGCTAGAGTATTGCACTTTGTAAGAGCTTAATGGTTGACTAGACCACAGGAAATGTTGTAGATCTGGTAAAATTACAGCAGTAGATGCAGCTGAGGTTGGCGAGATAAGAATTCAAGATCATAACTGAATAGCTAAGGAAAAAAACCTGGCAAGACATCGCACCGGGAATGTAAGGATTAATATTGCAAAGACAAGATCTACACATTGATCACGCATAGCTCTCCACAGGTATTTAACTTAATGCATAAAAAAACATATTAAATATGCAGGTAAAAATGACACTTTTCTTCATCACTATTTCATATATTTGCTCCTGTCACAGTCAGTTCTGTCATATTCTCTATGGTGTCTCTGGGGATAGTAATAAGCAAAGATCAGTGAAGCAGTTTTGTTTTTTTTCTTATTTAATAAAGAGTACAGGGTACTTGGACACATCTATGTCAAGCCAAGTCATGGAGTTATTTTCCATGTAAATTTGTTCAAAGAGTTACACAAAAAAAAAAAAAAAAAATAGCATAAAAAACACATTAGAAAACGGGAATCTGTGAGCTCTAAATCATGCTGGGAGCTGCAAACACTGGCAGATAACTGATAGGAAGAAAACAAATGGATGAATGACTTATAAAATCATGTTTTCCTTCCAAACTCATGCAGCCATGCTGAGCAGCAGTATGCATGATTCCTCTCTCCCCCACCCTAGATAATAGATGTACAAGGCTAAGTGTTAGAAGCAAAACAGCATGGATGAATAAACATCACTATTTTTTTTTTACTATTTTACTTTTTTTTTCTAACCCCTTCGAGTCCCATGACGTACCTGGTACATCATGCCGGCGCGAGGGGAGTTCAGAGAGGGGTCCTGTGGGGACCCTGCTCTGAACGCCGCCGCTCCCGGATGCTATCTGCAGCCAGGGAACACCTCTATTAGCCGACGTGGGTCCTGTTGCTGCGTCAGCTAAGTAAGCATCTAAATGCAGCTGTCAAACCTGCATCGCGGGGGTGGGGTGGGGGGGATCCGTTCTTCTGGCCAGGCCTCAGCGTCGCAATGACCCTGATCCCAGCTTGGCAATACATTGCTCTGGTCTGCAGCAGGCCAGAGCAATGTATCACTGATCTCACTGATCATTGCTGTGTATATACACAGCATTGATTTTTATGAGAGATAAATGCTGTGTACATAGAAGTCACCCAGGGGGTATCTGTCTATCTATCTATCTCCTATCTATCTATCTATTATAGATACTCTTTATGGCAGTTTATGGAAGGATCTGATATATTGTGCTGCTATGTCCACAGTGTTCGTTTCCTCTTGTAGTAGTAAGGGCAGTTTCTCTTAAACCTTCATGGAGCTGAAGTCCGGGAATAGATCAGAAACACTCCTAAAGTGAATTACCCTAACTACTGAGTATTTGGAGCAATGTATCAGGAAGTGGGCGTCATCCTCCACCGCCTCCAGGTGGCACTGCTGGTGAGTTTTCTGTGGGCGTTCAGTCTGTAACAGCTCAGGGTCTATATGTCTCCATAGTTTCAGACTGTAGTCTCTCCGGTATACTGTCAGCTTCTGGGATGTTCTGACCTCCTTCCGCCATTTCCTGACATATTGTCTCCTGTCTTTTGTGTCCCTAATCTTGGATTTTGTATGGTAATGTGAGGTGATTATTGACACTTTGATGATATATGTGACAAGGATTTCAAAGCAGACCGTGACCGCTGCAGTTTTACAAAGTGAAAATTTAAAAATACTTACACACAAAAAGTTTGCCAAACCTGACCAAGTTTCTTCAGGGAATATATTCTCCACTTACGTAATTTCTAGGAAGCAATTGTCAAGTAATTGTTTTAAAGAGAGCTTGTAGAATGGATTAAAGTTCAGAGAATCACAATCACCTAGAAATTGACGTCCCTTGAACCAATTAAGCAATTTCAAGCTCGGGAAAACGCTGCTGAGGTCAATGGAATGGACAGTTTTATTGAATTTGCACTTAATGGCTGCACCCTGGCTTATTTGTTAAATATCTCAGTAACAGAAGATACGGTTTCAGGCTTGTGAACCTCCACTGTTGAGGATCAGTTTAATAAAGGTCATGTCTGGGGGTACATACAGCTTGTTACGCTATGTAGATACTGTCACAGCATCCAATTACCTACTTGCTGCAAGCATTAATCTGTCATTTTCCTTGGAAGATCTTTTGCAATGTGCATATTAACAAAGTAATAAAGTTCGTGAAGCCATCTGTAGAAAATAAATTTCCATACTGTAAAAGTGTTCTAGTCTATCTCAGGACCACACCGTGCTGCAATAGTAATTGAGTACAGCCTAAGGAACTGTACCCATGCCCCCTATATAGTTGGTGTAAGTTGATCTTAGCCATTTAGGGTACAAACCCACTTGACGTATTTGCAGCGTGAATCAGTCTTAAAAATAAGCAGGCAAAACGCAGGTTGGCTTTATACAATTGTTCTGCGTTAAAATACGCAATTGTGTATTTTTGAAGCGTGAAGCTTGTTGTTAGCAAAGCATCAGTTGTTACCAACCTGTGCAAAAAACGCATGTAGCTTCACGCTTTAAAAATACGCAATTGCGTATTTTAACGCAGAACAATTGTATAAAGCCAACCTGCATTTTGCCTGCTTATTTTTAAGACTGATTCACGCAGCAAATACGTCAAGTGGGTTTGTACCCTTAACCTCTCAGATGCTATGGTCAATGCTGCTGGTTGTGTTTAAGTGGCTAAACAGAATGAGGAGCCTTTCTCTCTCAAGCCATCAGCACCACTGTGATAGTAACATAGGAACATAGTTAAAGGGGAACTTCGGGTAGAGGTAAAAAAAAAACTACAAAAAATCCATTTGTCTTGGGGGGTTTTGTTCTGTTTTGTGTTTCTGTATTTCCTGGTTGAGCAGATGTACTCAGTACTACAGGTTCCAGAATCCAATGCTTTCCCTCAGCTGATACATCACAGCCCCCCACCCTGCCTATTCCCCGCCCAAAGCTTTTGCAGACCATCTAGGCTGGGTTCACACATTGCAGTTTCATTGTGTTACTGAATTATTTGCAGTACTTTATAATTTCATTGTGGCCCCACCCACCCGCACAGCACGCTGTATTCTCTACCTGTAATGCTGATATTGAATTTAAAAAAAAAATTTAATACATTTTTTTTTCTTTTCATCTCCACGCACATATTATGATTAAGCATCTTTTATCTTTGAAGTTGATTCCCACAAAAAGAACTTTATCCGATATTATCTTACATGGGATATACTGTTTATGCCTTGTTTTTTGTGCAGGTGGGATTGGCAGTAGAGATGAGCAAACCGGCTTCGGGTTCGAGTCGATCCAAACCCGAACGTTCGGTATTTGATTAGCGGGGGCTGCTGAACTTGGATAAAGCTCTAAGGTTGTCTGGAAAACATGGATACAGCCAATGACTATATCCATGTTTTCCACATAGCCTTAAGGCTTTATCCAAGTTCAGCAGCCACCGCTAATCAAATGCCGAAAGTTCGGGTTCGGATCGACTCGAGCATGCTCGAGGTTCGCTCATCTCTAATTGGCAGTGTTGGCTCTTAGCCTCTCTGCTGTTTAGCATTATCTAATTGTGTTACTGCATCATTTTTGTGCAGATGCTGCAGTACTGCAATGACACTCCAACATGTGTGAACACAGCCCTAATTTCTCTGTAGACTTTTGCAAAATCAGCGAAGCTGAAACACCTGCTTCTGGCCAGTCTGAGATGATGAATCACGCCCTGTCCCCTGTCTGCATCATCAGCCTGTGTCTAGCAAACACACACAATGTGAGACAGAGGCATGGAATATTTGTCTCCTAAGGTGGGAGAGCAGTGGGAGCAGGAGACAATGTGGATCCGCACAGAGGTCATATGTTTTCACTTCCTGGATGGCAGAACTGTACAGATACGGTAATACATTGTATAGACACATCTATTTAACTTTTGATGTACTTTTAATAGAAAACAAGTTTTTCTTATCCGGAGTTCCCCTTTAATAAGGTTGAAAGAAGACAAGAGTCCATCAGGTTCAACCTAGGGAAACCCTACTGTATTAATCCAAGGGAAGGCAAAAACCCTTATGAGGCAGATGACAATTGACCCACTGCGATAGTGATGCATGGATAGATGTTATCAGGATTTATAGAGAAAAAAAATTCTAAATCAAAAATATCCCCCCCCCCCCTTACAAAAGATTAAATAAACTGGCATGTATATTTGTCAATGTTTAAATATTTAATTCTGAAAAAAATGCCAGAATTGCTGTTTTTTATTTCCTAAGGGTGCGTTCACATGTAACAAGTTTGCGGAGGATCTCATGCTGCAAGTTTTGGTGAAAATCCACTGCGATAGTTGGTACAAATTTAGTGTAAGGCCCTGCATTCTTGGAGCAGATTTTAATTCTGCTGCGAGAATGTAGTGACAGCCATATTTAACTATTTAGCTATCATGATGGTTAAAGTAATAAACAGCAAATGCTTACCCGCCTGCACTCCCTCTTCGCATTCCTGTTCACGTTTTGGGTCCTGCTCAGTGGTGGCCCGCTCAGCCAGTCACTGGCTGCGGCGGGTCAGCTTAAAGATTGGCTGAAGAAGCAGTCAGTAAGCAGGGAACTGGATACTCGAGCAGGAACACGAGGGAGCACAGGCTGGTAAGCATTTTCTGTTTAATATGGCACAGCAACTAAATGGTTAAGTATGGCTGGCTCTACATTCTCACAGCAAAATGAAAATCTGCTCCGAGAATGCTGGGCCATGGCCAGGCCAATGGTACCAAGTATCGCAGCAGATTTGCTGCAAAACATGAACTCGCTACGTGTGAACGCGACCTAGAACAATAATAAATAGTGATTAAAAGTCATACATAACACATAATAAAACCCACAAAAACAAAACATAATATGGCCCTTTCACCCAGAACTTTGTTTTGAAATGAAGTGACACAAACAGAAATAATTTTAAAAAATGTATTATACCAACCAGTAAATGTCATAAAAATAACAAGGTCCAAAAATGGCAAAAATGTTTTTTTTCCTATAAAAATAATAAAACATTTAACTTAAACACATTAAACTTGACCCAGTACAGTGACCCAGTTGGAATTAAACGGATGGCCGTCATTTAATGGAAAATATCAGCCGTTGTTTTAAAATAACAGTAATTATTTGCCATTAGGTGACTGCTATCCACTCAATTTAAACAGCATGTGAACATAACCTCTCTGTGATTTCAATCCACTACTGGTTATGGTTGCAAAATACTGACAAAAATACTGTATGTGAACATAGCCTTAACAATGACACAATAATGGGGGGGGGGGGAGAGACCTCTATTTTAAGTCCATCAGAGCATTTAAATTGGAGACCAAACTGCAGGTCAATAGACAGGTGAGTTACCCTGAGACCACAGCCCCTACATAAAGGACTTATCTGCAATCAGAGACATTGGCTGACAGCTAAGCGGGCAGGAGGCAAGGCAGCATTAATTATTCATGAAGAGGAGGGAGCAGGAGGTAGTGGAGAGGTGTGCCAGAGTGTAGCAGGAACAACTCCTCTTTGCCTCTTCAGTACAGTAGGAGACGTGAGATTGTGCATAACCAACTGCATGGAAAATTACCAAAAGTCACCATGCTCACTAGGGGTTCTTGGTACTTGGGTCGATCTCCTTTTGAAATTGCCACCAATCGCTCTGGGCGGCATCTTCACTTCTTCATGAATTCCTAGTTTTGCTTCCCATGATGCATTTTGCCTAATATGAGATTTTCAGCTTGCTCATGCAACCAGTCATCTGATAATGTAGTAGAGAGGGGCTGGCCGAAGGGATGTGAATTAGGACAGTCTCCCTCTATGATTAAAGACATCAACACAAGATAGCGCTGGCTAAAGAACCCATTGTCGACAGTAATCTGGTAAGTATGCTATTTTAATATTTTGTGAAGAGGGGGGGTTGATGGGTAACGCCCCCCCCCCCCCCATGCCGGTAAGAAAAAAAAATTATGGAGTTGTCCTTTACTAACAATGCCTCACTAAATTATTAAAAACAATAGGCACTTGTAGCGATGCTAGCAAAAAATTTTATTTAGCCCCACTAAAACTAGCACCATTAGTAGCAATATTGTATATGTGTGTAGATACATTTTAAATGAAGAATTTCAGAAAAACCATTGGGCATGAATCAAAAACAGTTAACAGCCCCTTCAGGTAAGGGAGAACCTTAGTTTGTACTTTTTTTTTTTTTTTTTTTTTTTTTAAATCTGGCTGATCTATTCCTATTCCTTTTTTAATCTGGCTGATCCTATTCCTGTAATAAAATAATAAGAACATATACATAATTTTCCCCTGAATAACGCCTGCTCATTTTGCCCTTCAGCGTGCCTTTTGTTAACTACTTAAGTAATCACTAGGTTACTACAGAACTCGTAAGACTGAATCATCCCACCAGCATCCATATTCATGATGGCGTCAATCATTATGAGTAAGGAGGCGCCAAATTAATAGAAAATTCTGCAACAACACAAGCAAATAAACAATCTTCACATGCCATCTGTGGGTAATTAGTTAGCAGCAAGCCATCTCTTCTCTGGAGTTTGGATTATGGCTCTTTTTCCCTTAATTTATGTAAATTTCCACAATTTTTAGGCAAAACAAATTACAGAAACTGTTGCTTTCTAATGAAAAGTAAACTTTGTTTACAGTTCAGTGACTAGAATTCCTTTTATCATGAAACAGTCGGCTGCTCTTGCGGGGAAGATCACGCTCTCTTTTTTTTAACGGTTATAGGTAATCTTTTAATGTGTGCAATAAAGGAAGGATTGGCCTAGTGCTGTTCTTAAAACTCTATCTTCTCAACTGTTAAATAGGATTTCAAGTCTGTCAGCAAAGCTTACTTTATTGATAATTGTCAAGGTTCCCATTATCCACCTTTTACTGAAGAAAGAGCAAACACGGCTTAGCTGTATTTAATGCTCACAAATAAAACAAGAAACAAATCCCGGACGCCTGATTCATTTGATTTATTTGCATAAATCATTCCATCACGTTTGAAAGGGATGCACTGACTAATCTGGTTATTTTGCAGTGGAAAACATAAGTTGCTGCATATTTAATGGACTGCAACTCTCATAGGTAGGCAGATAATTTCAATGTTTTCAGTAGAGTCAACAACCGTTGAAGGGAACCTGCCCACTGTGCCATCACGGTTCCCGCTAGGATTGAGGCTCTAAGAAATGATACTGTCCCACTGGCAATGATTGATAGAGCTTTCCCTGGTTGGGTAAAGGGAGAAATCTCTTAAAGGAAATCTTTAAGCAACCGGGCTCTACATAAGGTGCTGGCAGTCCCCTAGTGAGCATGGTTCCTTTTGGTAATTTGTCCGTTTAGTGGATTATGCACAATCCTACTGTAATAAAGTGTCAAAGAGGAGTTGTTTGTGCCACACCTCACCACTTGCTCCTGGATCTTCTTCATGAATAATCAATGCTGCCCGGCCTTCTGCACACTCAGCTGTCAGTGTCTCTGATGGCAGATCAGCCCTCTGTAGGCAGTTTATGTCTGAAAGAAACACTCAGCTATAGAATCTCTGAGTAACTCACCTGTCTAGAGACCTGACAGCAGTTCATTCTTTGATTCAAATCCCCTGATGGAAATTAAATACAGGTCTTTCTTTTTTTCTTTGTCTCATTATTGTATAATTTTTAAAGCTTTGCTCCCACCCAGTATCTTGGTCAGTATTTTGCAACCAAAATGTTCACACGCTGTAGAAATTTATTGGATGGCTGTCATTTAATAGCAAATAACTGCCATTATTTCAAAACAACAGTAGTTGTTTTAAAATAACGGCAATTATTTGCCATTAAATGGCGGCCATCCACTCAATTTCAACAGAGATTTTAACTAAAGAATGAACTGGTGGCAGGTCTGTAGACAGGAGAGTAACCCCAAAACCACAGCTCCAACACATTTGGGCTCAGAGATTCAACTGTATCTGTTTCTTTTAATCATAAACTGCCTACAGAGGACTGATCTGCAATCAGAGACACTGGCTGACAGCTGAGCAAACAAGAGGTCAAGCAGCTTCGATTATTCATGAAGAAGAGAGAGGAGGAAGAAGTGGTGAGGCGTGCCAGAGTGTGGCACAAACTACTCCTCTTTTCCTCGTCAGTACAGTAAGAGACCTGAGACCTGTGCATAATCTACTGCAAGGACAAATTACCAAAAGGTGGTAAAACTATTCTATGTTATTTTTGTCATAAGCTACTATACCAGCGAAAGACAATCTGCACGGTTTAAAAAAAATTGAATTTTTTTTTAATAATAATGTTTCTTTAATATGTTTTATATTAAAAAAAAAAAAAAAAAAACAAGCCCCCATTTGGTAACTTGGGAAAACAAGAACAATTTAAATGTCTTCTTTTCAGGACAAAATTTCAGGCTACAAAAATTTAAGGGACATTTTAGAGCTATAGATGTATATATTGTCCTTTCTACAAAGTATATGGATCTGCTACGATCCAGCACTTCTCAACCAGCATGGCAAAAGACAGGAAAAAAAATAATTTTCTTTAGGATGTTAAGCTGAGCTGATAGCTGGGCACCTGACCTGCTCCCGCTAGATTGTCAGAAAGGGATTTAAATCTACTCCCTGCACTTACAATAAGGCCTCGTTCATGTGTTGAGTAGTTTCCATAGTTGCCCGTAGTGCACCTGTAATCTGTATTTTTAATGGACTGGCAAAAAAATAGGAAGGTCATAGTTAAATTAGGGTGATCCATATTTTTTGCCAAAGTTGTGAAAGTTTTTTTCTCAAAAATTACTGTTCCAGAAAAAATTACGGACAATCACATAGACTTCTATGGGTGAATCAATGCCACAATTACAGCCCGTACTTGAATGTCATATTTTTGTGTGGATATAATTACATATACAATTACGGAATGTGTGAATAAGGCCTAAGGGCCAGAACCACATGCCATAAAATGGATATCATAAACATTTCCATCCGTCTTATATTGGCTGTGGTATGAAAATGTGCACATTTTTTATTTCCTCTTATATACACATATTTAGCAAAGAAATATATATACTTTTGTAGATGCTGTAGATACTGCATGGAAGACTTTAGGACATCCTTTACTGCTGAACTCTAAAACACAACAAGATTGGCAAAATGGATTTAGAACCAAGAGAAGTTGAGTAATAAATGGCAGTAACCTCTACAGATCAATATTGATAAAGTATACATTTAAGTTATTGACAGTCAATGTTACCACTTATAATTAAGATACAGAACATCTGCAGTTAGTCTCATCACAACAAGATAAGACGCAATAAAGTGAGCCCACCATAAAATCAGTCACACAACTCCCACACTAGCCAACCTGTCGAAGGAAAGTTCCTTGCATATGATAAATATCCATCACACTTAGTCTCCGGATAACCGTAATGGCATCTAATGTGCAGGATCACTAACCTCATCAATTGGACAAATTCACTAATTTGTAACAAAATCAAATGTAGCTGTTCCAACACTTTGACCAAATGGAATGAAGAAGTGCTACGATCACAGATAAGAATTACATACGGATTGTTACATGCAGTATTTCTGTCATAAGTATCCTGGACTAAAGGTCTCCAGAAATGGCAGTCACAAAAATATAAAAAAAACAAGGATTTCCCAAAGCTATATATTTACTCCCAGAAAGTTCTCCTGGCTACACCTACCACCATCACTTTTATACTTCTGGCAGAAGACATTGTCAATGGCATAACTAGGGGTACATACAGAATTTAAGCAATATTCATATTTTAGTACCTTGATGCCCATTCAGGCCTGGTTCACACACTGTATTTTATTCGATTAAACAACGACCATTGTTGCAGTTTTGCAATAACTGTCATTGTTTAATGACAACGGCCGATCGCATTTACCCCTATGGAATCCCAGCCACATTATATACACACACTCTATACACTGCAGCCAGGATTCCATGCAGCCACATAGAACACTGGCATATCTTTTTTTTGTGCAGCCACTATTCCCTGGACAGCAGCCGCACGAAATAGACTGCAGACAATATAAAGTATGGTTCCCGGACGTACTTTACATTGTCTGCTATGACCAATTGGAGTGCAGGCACACTCGAACTTGCCCGCATTCCAATTAAGTTAAAGTAAAGGGTTAAAGATCTCAGACAGCTGCCTTTCTGTGACATGGTCATGGTCTACTGTTTTGCCACGGATGAACATGGCCTCAAAATGTAAATCTGTTTTGTAGCTTGATTTTGAAGTATATTTTGGGTCATTGTCTAGTTACTATACAAAAAAAAAAAAAGTGCATGGTCCCGCTAGTCTGTCCCTATTTTATTTCCTTATTTCCCATTTTTCTCTTGGGATAGATATCCCAGACATGCGTAAATTCACGGTGGATTTACCAACTACATCTGCTGGACATTTGCTTCAAGCATCTGCTACTCTTTAAACGTCTTCATATTAAAGATTATATTTATGCCAACAATGCTGCAAAGTAGACAACCATGTACATGCAGCATATTGGCCATGAGCACCCATACTGTCATGGCATGTAATCATTACTGCAGCGACATGGGGACAGTGTGCAAGCATGTTATAACTGACTGCTTCGGTCCTCGACATCCTGACTTGCCTTCTACTTAATTGCAATATTCACCTTAGTTTGAAGAGTGGAAATTGCAGGCAGAAAGCATTTAGCTCATGTTCAGATGTGACAGACTTAATTGAATTCTCTGATACTATCCGCTACCTGCCATGTTGTCACTAACAATGCAAATGGCATCCTGTCACTCCAAAAATTAAAAAAATATATATATATAAAAGTGAAAAAACTTCCAACCTACATGGTGCAAGATCTTGCTGTCAATTTTATCAAAATGACATCTCTAACAGAATGAGGGACTTCTAAGACATACAAATGACTTTAATGAGATTGAATCTGCTGTTTCTTTATTGCTAGTGTGAGATACAGATTAGGAATAACGAACGTAGAGTTGGAGCTGGGATCTCAGATGATTCAATTGCTACAATTCAATACTTTCTTGTGCGGTGCAGAATAGGTCATGGGATTGTTTTTTCTTTGAGAGAAAATGACTGGAAAAAAAAAGAAGTTTTACTGTATAATTGGAGTCCATATCTCCAGGTCTCTTCTTTATGTCTCTCACATGTTACATGTTCATTACACAAAGGCTTCCTATTAATTATCTGCTGCCTTCCACGCCGGCCACGAGGATCTGGCAACTTCCTGACATAAGTGCTTGGGAATTTAACTTCTGTCTTTATATTCAATGAAGTTCTGCAAAGCTAAAATTGCTTGTCCTTGGCTCTCTTTGTAGATGAAGAAGACCTTTAAATAGTGAGGTCAAGCTATACTGTGAATCTTTCTTCAGAGTTCAGATGCAGTAAAATGCTGCTTTGTTTAACTTGGGCTAAGGAAACATAGCCCCATGATGACATTTAGCAGCGTTTGAAGTCTTTATTTTCATAGTGACTGCTGTGACCCTGAGGGATTTTAATCCACAGCAAAACCTTTTTTTTTATATTCATGATATGGACCTATTTTGAAAACTGTCCATTATAACCGAGATACATAATGTAAAGTAATAATGGAAGTACTGCACGCTACATGAAATGCATAAAGTGAAACTTTCATTGCAAATGTTTGCATTTGGACATGAGTCACAATTCTTTTGTGATACTTATACTTTAGGCTGAACATTTAAACGAAAAAGGACATTTTGAAGAAATCAGAAGGTCAACAACATCAGTCTTGTACAACTCTTTTATTACATCCTAATCCATACACAAATATATCTACCCACGCAAAGTCTAGGTCTCTGTGCACACTGGCCTCATGGACTCTTTTATTAAAGGCGCTGTGATGCATATGAATAAACTTTGATTCTTTTTTTTTTTTTTTTCATTTCACATTGATTTATACTGGGTCTGTTAAGTTCTAGTTTTCAGTTTTTATTGAGTAAAATAAACCAACAGACTGTGGTAGGAAAGCACAAAATCAGAAAGCAAAAGTATTGTGAGTCCAACTGCACTATATGGCTATGTTCACACTACGTTTAACAGCATGCAAAAGAACACTGCAGAGACAGACGTGTCTCAACGTCAGTGAACTAGCCAGACCTTCCTCCGGGAAGGAACAACCAAGCCAAGGAATTTCTGCAATTAAGGAAACCACCCAAGCAAGGTATCCATCCACAGACAGCTGTTTCAGGGTTTTTCCCCTCATCAGTGTGGAGTAGGTTTCTGGCTAGTGGGAGCAATGACTAGTAAGTGCATGCAAAAAGACGCTGGTTGACCTCAGGGAGATCAACCAAAACACCACAGAGACACCATCACGTGTCTCAACGTGAGTGTATTCTAGAACATTGCCCCCTGGGAAATCAAATATGCAAAAGAACACTGCAGAGACACCATCACGTGTCTCGACGTCAGTGAACTAGCCAGACCTTCCTCCGGGAAGGAACAACCAAGCCAAGGAATGTCTCCAGTTAAGGAAACCACCCAAGCAAGGTATCCATCCACAGACAGCTTTTTTAGGGTTTTTGCCCCTCATCATTGTGGAGTAGGTTTCTGGCTAGTGGGAGCAATGACTAGTAAGTGCATGCAAAAAGACGCTGGTTGACCTCAGGGAGATCAACCAAAACACCGCAGAGACTGACCGCCAGGCTGTATTCAGGACATTCGAACGTTAGAACGTCTTTATGGTTTCCAGGTGTTCTATGAAAAAGAGGTACTCGACGACAGCCAGGTCTCCACAGCTAGAATGCACCTCAATTAAAAACTATGGCTACCAAATGTTTCAGAACTTATTATGGGTAGTGTTGAGCGCACTTGCCAAACTATTCAGGTTTGGCAACATTGTCCAGACGCGAACATTTGACTCCCAGCAGCTGGAGAACTTGGATGAAGCCCTAAGGACTCCAGGGAAATATGTTTTCCTGGCAGCATTAGAGTGGCAATAAACTCCTCCTGCCTCTAGGAGTCAAATAACGAGTGTTAAGATTTGGAGGAATTTGCCAGACCTGAACAGTTCGGCAAGTTCACTTAACAATGCACATAATAAGTTCCAAAACATTTGGTGGCCATAGTATTTAATTTAGGTGCATTCCAGCTGTGGAGACTTGGCTCTCATTGAGTACCTCGTGAAAACTAATCATGGGTATTATGCCCATCAGCCCTAAGGAAAGTATCACATCAAAATTGTGTCCCCTGTGACACGAAAACGTCACAAAAATGTGAAAATGGGGCACTGACAAATCTGTGCAAAGAGAAGAAGAGAAATTGTTATTTTTAATGACCAAAACATCACCTAGTGGCTAAAAATGGATCACTTCCCACGCGTAGTTGTGTTTTGTCTGGATTTAAGTGTCACAGACAGGCTGGCCACCCCCTTTTCACAGAGAGCACATAAATGATCTGATGAATTAACATTAACTTTAATTAATTCTGTTTAAAGAATAAAAAGTATGGAGAAAAAAATAAACATAAAACTATATTTTCACAAATCCATATGCATAAGTCAACAGATATTGGAAAAGATGAAATTGACATTTTCTTTCTTTGCATTACACATGAAGCAATAGAACTGTTTAGATCTTCTTCTCATAATTAAAGAGCACAGTATCATGCTACTTGTAAGGATTACACACTGCCCACTAATGAGAAAATTTTTCCCTGGCTCTCTGTGTACTATGGTCCCTGGACACCATGGAAACAATGTATTAGCAAAATCTGATTAACATTCTCTTCAACGAGCAGTGTTTTATTTTCCAACTGTTCTCAAACACAGTATTTCATCTCGCTGATAAAAGAAGGGACGGGTGGTAAAACCGTGTTTATACACCAACGTGCGATAAATTTTCTTTGCTTTTGTATATTTTACACTGATTGAGTCAATATAGGTGGTAAATACCTCTGTGAGACGATAGTAAGACTATGTGGCGTGAAGGTTACCGGGGATTATTGAGGGCAGAAAGGACTTCAAGCATTACGACTGGTTGCTAATGGATCATGTCTGTGCTGATCTCCTGATATATCATCCACTAGAAAACCCAATTAACATCACAGTACTTGCTGCCTCTCACACACAAAGGCCGTAGAAACAAACATTTCATATTATTATCATTAATCCGTAAAGTGGGTTTTGGGTTACCCAGCGAGCAAGTTTTTGGACATCACAATGTTTTCATCTGCTTGTTACAAAGCACACAGAACATTGTCATTAAAAACAAAGTTTTGGCTAACCTTGAAAGGAGCTGACTTGTCGGAGACTCGATACAGGAACAGTGAACTATGCAGATGAAATGTACTGCTTTCCCCTCGACCATTACCAACAGAATTCAGCTGTAAATAGATTTCAACTTGTTGTCTATATATTATACATTCTGTTTGACTTCTAAAGCACTTTCTTATTTGCTCTATACTTTCACCCTCATGACACTACATTACATTGTGTTGATGACCAAAAAAATTGCATTTTGGCTATTCCTGTTGAGAATGAACCATAAATATCATTTAGATGTTGCCACCATGTATTAGGGTAAACAGATTCACTTACTTTGGATTGAAGCAGCAGCCAGAAAGCCAATCGGAGTGTCCTTCACCAGTCATGATGATCTCTCCACTGGGAATGGACCACATCTTCCAAAGACGGTCATCACTGGCGGTAACCAAGATTTCTTTACGAGGGTGCAAGGCCAAACTATAAAACAAATTGAGGGACATAGGTATCAATTTAGCAAGCAGAAGCAGACAACTGGTTCTAACCATTACTAAAAGCTTTTAGCTTTATAACCACACACATTATATAGTCTATGCATACTGATATAAGTAGTACAGTATGTATGGCTGTAGCTATAAAGGAATGTTTGTCATGGAATGGCTTTAAAGGAGTTATTGAGAGAGCAAAAAAGGTCCTACTACTTCTGCTCTCTGGCGCTCCACTTCCCCCCTATAACGTCTGCAAATGAGAGGGGGAGGGGAAATTGTTGCGAGCAAAACCACACCAACATGCAATGTCCAATTGCTTCCCAAAGTCACCACATCAGTAATATTGGGTAGACCCCAACATGCTCTCATCTGCGGATGTTAACAGCACAGGTGGGCAGATGGAGGAAGAGAGAGAGATGGTAAGTGCACACTTCTTATAACAGACAGAAAGTCCATTGCGTAATCTGCCGCTCGCGTCTCCGCCCGTGTCAGACTCCAAGAATGATCAAGTTTGTTCTTTGGACGGAGGAAGGAATCCGCCCGTGCACAGAATGGAGTCTATGACATGGGCGGAGAAGCGCACGCCCGCTGCAGTCGTGAGCGGCGGATTACGCAACGGACTTTCCATCTGTTTTAAGCAGTGTGCACATACCATAAGAGAGAGCAGAGAGTAACAGAGGTAGGACCTTTTCTGCTCTCTGGATAACCTCTTTATATGACTGTCACTTTACTGCAACACTTGTACTGTACATTACCAAGAATGGAACAGAACTTGAATGTTTTCTTATAGGACAAATTACAAGGATTATAAAAATCTGTATACACGGTCACTCACAACGCACAACAACGGTAAACTCACAAGTATACCAAACTTGCATGTAACACTGGGAAGCCATAAAGCCTTACAGTTCAAATTAAAGGGATATTCCAGTATCCCTCAAAAGCTTAAAATAAAGGATACCCTCTTTATTAAAAAAAAAGGCTACATGTACAAACCTACCCTGGGTCTCTGGCAACTATCACTTTAGAATCCACTCGGCAGTGAAAACCTAGGTGCATTGCCCATTGGGAAACATGAATATAAGAACCTGTGGAGCCTAATTTAAGAGTTTTGAAACACAGGACTAGCCAGATATCCCCCCCGGGAAGGGCCCAGCTGAGGAGCGTCTCCTGTCGGGAACCCCCAAAAGCACCATATTAAGTGGCCCTATAAGTCAATGTAACGACCAGGGTGGTTTTGGTGGTTTCCCGACAGGAGCCACCTCTTGGCTGGACCCTTCCCGGAGGAACATCTGGCTAGTGTTTGGAGACTCTTAAATGAGGCTCCACAGGTTCTTCTTGCATATTCATGTTTCCCAGGGGGCAATGCACCCAGGATTTCACTGAGCGCTTTAACCAGCAGCCGAAGGTGTTATCTTTGGCTGGTTTTCCTGAGATCAGTAATCTGTTTCTCCTACATTACAACAGGCAAGGATGGGCCACAAAGTGCTCCTAGGACATTTGTAGACACAAAGGTAACTTAAAACCAAAGGAAATACAGTAGATTTAACTTGTGACATATGGTTTTTCAATGGCACAAAAATAAAAAGTGCAAATCAAAAACTAGTATTGTATTGGTTGCTATGGGCAACTTATCTTATCCAATATGCACTGCTTTTTAGAAATAAGGAACCATGAAGTTGCTATTAGCAAGTGAATGACCCAGACTAATCAAACTTCCTAAAAACTCACACTGAGTACTATGTTTCTAGTTCACTGTGTCATCATCCTAAAGCTTTGAAATTGTACTAACTAGTGACTGATGTACAAATTTTTACACTTCACTTTGTGCAATGTTTTACTACAGCGACCTTGACAGGACCAAATCCTGATTGGATATTCTGGATTTACGAGTGCCTCTTCCTGATAATAGACTGAGCAACAGTTTGAGATACTGGAAAAAATGGGCATAAAAATTGGTAAACAAGGTAAGCCCAGATAAAGGGGTAAAATAACTATAAAAGCAGTGTCTTTCCTAGTATTTAAAGGGCATCAAAATGAAATCACAAATGGGCTGTCTAGCAAAAGGTGAAGCCACATAGTAACCTAAATAGTAGAAATGCCTATTTAGATATTAAATATTTTTCATACAAAATAAAAAACATTCGTGCACTGGGAGTTTCTTGGCTCCATAACCTTTAGCACTGCCATAGTTAAACACATGACAAGGAGAGAAATCAAAAGAAATAGGAAAATGGTAACTAACAGAGAAGAAAATCTTTTTGTTTAGTGATCTGTGACTAAAGGAACGGGCAGAATGGAAAATTAAACAAAAGTGTATATATATATATATATATATATATATATATATATATATAGTGGTACCTTGGTTTAAGAGTAAAGTAACTTGGTTTAAGAGCTTACAGTTTATCAAAATTGTGACTTGGTTTGAGAGCATTTCTTTGGTTTAAGAGCTCCCTGTACTGGGTGGGAGCGCGAGTTAAGGAGCGGCATGGTCTGCATAGTATAGTCTACAGCACTGTACTCTGACCCAGGAAGTCTCCCTCACCTTCAAATCATAGCAGATCCACTTCAGGCTAGGGCTTGCATCAGGGGACAGGACTGTGGAGGTAATCTCTCCATAACTGTAACCCCTCTCTCCCCAGACAGAGAGTGCTGCATGTATGTGCCCACATCTGTCCCCATTCTTTCCATTCCTGTACAGTAACTTATAATATCACACATTCTGCTGTTTCTGGATGTTTGTTTCATTTGTTTTACATGTTATTCAGAATAATAAATCTTTATTTTGGGGCTGGGAACCAACTGTCTGCATTTCTATGATTTCTTATGGGAAAATTTGGTCTGGTTTAAAGTGACACTGTCACCCCCTTTTTGCATTCTGACATCTCTACACAGGTGTAAAGGGTAAATTTAGCGGTTTTCATACCTTATTTCATAACATATGTCATGGTGCTTGTTCAAGTAAAAAGTGTCCTTTTATCAACTGCAGATTGTATTAAGTGGGCGTGGCCTCGCGGCATTAGAACCACTTCGCTCCACCCACAATGTCACAGTTGGTCCCGCCCCCTTGACACCCATTGGTTGGCCGATGTAAAGGAGGTGGGGTCTAGACCTTTCGGCCAGCCTGTTCCAATGGCCGGCGAGGGGGCGGGTCCAACGGTGTTGTTGTGGGCGGGGCTAAGTGGTGATAATGCCACGAGGCCCCGCCCACTTAACACAATCTGCAGTTGATAAAATATGACTTTACTTGAACAAACACCATGACGTATGATATAAAATAGGGTATGAAAACCGCTAAATTTATCCTTTACACATGTGTAGAGATGTCAGAATGCAAAAAGGAGGTGACAGTGTCACTTTAAGAATGGATTTGGATTACAAGCACAGTCCTGGAATTAATTATGCTCGTAATCCAAGGCACCACTATATACTGTATATATATATATATATATATATATGCATACAGTACACACCGGGGAATGCAATATATGTCACTGATGTGTGGGGGTTGTATAATTTTACCTTCATGATGTTTAAAGATCTAACGGCTGAACATTTAGGTATTGATCTTTTTTTTATATTGATTTACATAAAACATCTTTACAATACAAGGTTGATAATATTTGCTATATGGAACTAGGTGAATCAAGACCTCAAAATACGAGCACATTTTAAAGATCATCTTCTGCGGCAGCTTCAGAGTTAAAATAACACTAGGAACTTTTCTGCTGTTAAAATAAGCCCTAATCACTGTCATTTTCACAATTTGCTGCTGTTTGGCATGAGCTCCTATCGAAAGAATTATGAATTGTGTTTCTTTTTCCTAGTCAATTCTCTCCCTGGTGTTTCCATATCGCAAATGATTGGCTGAATGTTCTCATCATTTTGTTCCCTCGGGTCTCTCCCCACGACAACAATAACTTCAAAACTCAATGCTCGTCTGACTTCGGGCACTAAAATGCATCCGATCCTTTGTTGCAAATTGCCTTGCTTTTGCGTTTCCAACAGAGATATCAGATATGTTGGGAATCGTGCAGAGATTCCTTGAGAGTGTCTCTGGCTGATGAGAGCTATCTAGCTGAGACACCTGGCTGGCTTCTGTGTGCTTTATCATAGCCATTCATCAGGCTCCATTACAGAGCTATCTATACGTCTGTAACAGAGAGGAAAGTAACTAGGAAATTAGAATGTGCCGAAAAAGAAAAAAAAATGGCACTTGAGTTACATCAAAATTCTTCACCTGTCCTTGACAACACCATGAAATGATAGATACACGTAGTAGCAGGTCTTTTTACATATGTCATGTTAGTATTATGTGCAAATGTATATTCTGCAATGAAAGCCACATCAAGGCTGGTCATTTATTTATTTATTTATTTATTTTAGTAATAATAAGTACTGTTCTTTTCCGGCATATAAAACAACTGGGTGTAATAGATGACCCCCAACTTTTCCAGTTAAAATATAGAGTTTGGAATATACTCGCTGTATAAGACTACCCCTGTTCCAACACACGCCAAATTAAAATTAATTAAAAAACATCAGACAGCAGCAAGATCTGAAAGGCAGGGAAGGAGGTACAGTAATACCGGTAGAACAAAAGGGTGGGCCAGATGGGTGAAAGAGGTGTGTTTTTTTTGGGCACAGTACCACTCTACCGTACCTCTTTTTCATACCCTAAACGCCTGAAGCTTTCTCTGCCCTTCATATAATCGCTGCATACAGCGGGGAAGTGGATATTTTTTAGCTCCCCCACCGTATGCGGCGAATGGCAGCCCTGGACCATTAGGGAAGGGATACATGAGAGAATAGGCAGCAGGGGAGGAAGGGGTTAACATGGTTTTAGTGAGTGTAAAAGCTGAAGACTTAGGGCCCTATTCCACCTGACAATTATCATTCAGATTATCGTTAAATCATTCGAATCTTATTGATAATCGTTCGATTGAAATGCAGTTAACGATTAACGACCGAACGAGAAATCGCAATCGTTCGCAAATCGTTTGCAGTAAGACGTGAATAAGACGTCGTTCGGTCGTTCGCAGTAGATACGAACACAATAGCGAAGAAATAGCGGAAAAAAAACTATCGCAAATACGATCATAAGTAACGATTATCGTTCCATGGAAATAAGTGGAACGTCTTTCGCAATAGCGGTCATTTGAGATCGTTAATCCTTAACGATTATGCAAACAATAATTGTCCGGTGGAATAGGGCCCTTAAAGCTGAGGTGTGCAGGATTGGGATAGGTTAGAAGAATAGCCAATAGAAAGTTTGTATCTGGGGGATATGTAATGAAGTGTTACCCAGATACAGGATTATGATAGGCTATCGGGAATAGTGGAAGGTAGGATTAGTGGAGGTATAAAATAGGGGTTGCTCAGGCAGACAGAGCTAGTGAGCTGCCCGCCCGCCGTCCCAAGGGTTCACCTCTTTTCTTTTTTCTTTATTTTCTTTATGTTTAGTTCAGTCGTGTGTGGGGTGAGCTGTTCAGTTTAGAAACAGGCGTGACCAATACTATTTATATTTCTTAATTATTTAATTGTAGCCTGAGCAAGCTGACTGGTCTAATTGTATTTCAGTTATTAAATAAAGTTATTTTTAAAGTTTCAATATATTTTTGAAGTTTTAATAAACATAGGCCTTTTGGCCTTTAAAATTTTCCCATAACCGTCTCTTGAGTGGATTTATTTATAGTGGTTAAGGAAGTCTGCGGTATTCTCTCATACAGTTTTCCAGTCCGGTTCCTAAGTTTTTCAGCACCTGCCCTATAAGACGACACCCGGTGTATAATACGACCCCTGACTCTGGAGAAGATTTTCATGGGTTAAAAATTAGTCTCATATGGAGGGAATATACTGTATATTAACCACTTAACGACATAGGGCGTATATTTACGCCCTGATGCCGTTAGGGACGTTCAGAGCGGGGCCGCGCGGCAGTCCCGGGTGCCGCTTGTAGCCCGGGACCGCAGGTATTAGCGGGCACGGTCCGATCGCCGTGCCCGCTAATACAGTAATCAGATGCAGCTGTCAAAGTTGACAGCTGCATCCGATTACCGGACGCAGCGTCATCCCTGGTGTCTAGTGGGGAGATCGCTCCTCCGGGATGTTATCGGCCAGGGACCGCTCCAAGATGGCGCCGTCCCCGGCTCAGCACTCGTTTACTTCCGGCTGCAGCAGCCGGAAGTAAACGAGTGCCTATGTTATGGATCTCTGCAGCATATCTATGCTGCAGAGATATCTATGAGAGATCAAAGCACTTATACTAGAAGTCCCCCAGGGGGGCTTCTAGTATAAGTGTAAAAGTAAAAAAAAAAAAAGTGTTGTAAAAAAGCCCCCTCCCCTAATAAAAGTCTGAATCACCCCCCTTTTCCCAGGTTATTAATAAAAGTAAACAAATAAATAAACATGTTTGCTATCGCCTCGTGCGTAATCGCCTGAACTATTAATCACATTCCTGATCTCGCACGGTAAACGGCGTCAGCGCAAAAAAATCCCAAAGTGCTAAATTGCGCATTTTTTGTCGCATCAAATCCAGAAAAATTGTAATAAAAAGCGATCAAAAAGTCGTATATGCGTATATCAAGGTACCGATAGAAAGAACACATCATGGCGCAAAAAATGACACCTCCCACAGCCCCATAGACCAAAGGATAAAAGCGCTATAAGCCTGGGAATGGAGCGATTTTAAGTGACGTATATTTGTTGACAAGTTATACATGTTACATATCGTTTTAATCCTAACGACTTGAGGAACATGTATAACAAGTCAGTTTTACCCCAGGGCGAATGGCGTAAAAACACATTTCCCCCAAATAAACAAAATGCTTTTGTTTGTTTTTTTCAATTTCACCACACTTTGAATTTTTTTCTGGTTTCGCAGTGTACTTTATGCAAAAATTCAGCCTGTCATTGCAAAGTACAATTAGTGACACAAAAAATAAGGGCTCATGCGGGTTTCTAGGTGTAAAAATGCAAGTGCTATGGCCTTTTAAGCACAAGGAGGAAAAAACAAAAACGCAAAAATCGAAATTGGCTCTGTCCTTAAGGGGTTAAGGGTAAATATCAACAGGAATCTGCTGCAGGAGCAATAAAGCACGGCACCAAAGAAGAGTTTTCATTTACTCCCTCCTGTTTTAGGCTATGTTCCCACTACTTAAGAGACCGGCCGTTCTATGACCCGGCCGGGTCACAGAACAGCCGGTCTCTGCAAAGATCATTCCGGTTGGTACTTAAGTACCGACCGGATGATCTTCCCGGCCGCAGTGTTCTTCACACAGCACACAATGAAGCAAGCTTGCTCGCTTCATTGTGTGAACTGAAAGGGCTTTCTGCGGCCGCAATTCACTGACATGTCTGTTCTTTGCGGCACCACATGGGATCCCGGCCGGAGCGTATACAATGTGTATACACTCCGGCCGGGATCCCATAGAAGGACAGACTGTGTTTCACACCGTTCAAAGTACAGCCGTTGTTGGCGATGGCAACAACGGCCTGTACTTTTACGTAGTGTGAACATAGCCTTATAATATATTGTTCACGTTACAACAAGCACAAACTCTCTTGAAGAAAACTGTCTGGTCTAGAAGTATTATTACATTTAGAAACCAACATGTGTATCTTAAAAAGCTCACTGATCTCAATGAACACAGTGTAATGCTTAAAATTTCCTGTGGTGGCGCTGTAGGGAAACGTAACACTTACAACCAGGTTCCTCTGAAAGCAGATTGACACCATAGGATCTGCTTATTCCAACACTCATATGTTAAAGAGAATCTATCATCTCTGTACCAGGTATGAAGGTGCAGACACTTGTTGGTTAGAGTACAGGAAAACAAATAAGACTATAACTCTCCGTAGTTATAACACAGCTCCTTTCCATTTCAGTTTAACATTCAAAGAGAGGGCCAAAGCAACATTGGTACGCTTCTATTTCCACATACCCCGCTCTCAGCACATCAATCGTACAAATCTTGTATTCCATCAGGGAACAAGGGAGAAAAATGTCTATAGTGCTTTATAACTTACAGAACATAGAAATTTGCACATTAGTCATGACACTATTACATTTACCTAGCTGTTGTTTCATAGTTTCTAAAGTAACCAGATCCTTTTTTTTAACATTTACTGTGGGTTTCTGGATGAAAATAATGAACTGAAAAGTTGGAAAGACTAAAGACTGCCCTATTACTGAGCTGTATGTATTGCAAGAAGCCCCCCAAGGTGCTGGAACCTCATTACACAATTCTTTCAAAAACCCAAGAACTCTGAGACTAATCAAACAGCATGTGGCTCGTTGATGAATATTTGTTTAGCCGCTTCATCTCCACGCAGTCTACTGTAACACAAATGCCATTATTATTTGTAATGTACTGCCATAGTGCCCAATTAGTTTAACTCGGTAGATGCCACAATCTCATCTCAAGGCTTTGCTCCGCTACATTCTGTGACATATACAGGCTGGGTAAATTATTTTGAGGAGGTCTAGTACAAACCCACTCAGTGTCTATGAAAATTTAGGTCATGGATGGGTCTGTATTTAAAGCAATATTGCAATTTATTCATTTCATTATATTCTATGTATCAACAACAAAACATAGATGATTGCCAGCAGAAAATAACCACCAGTTTTACCAACCACATCTGCTGAATGTTTGTTTCAAGCATTTACTACTCTTTTAGTAAAGTCATATTTCTATGTGTTGTTTCCTCCAATTAACCCCAGAATGTAATCCCTCGTTCTTGAGTTCTTTTTTTTTTTTTTTTTTAATTAAAACAAATATGGCACAAGTGGTGGCCACAATGGTCTGTTCTGGGTACTAGCCTTTTTATATGTTTGCAAGTGACATAGGAGAAGGATTGGTAGGTTAGGTTTGTCAGTTTGTGGATGACACAAAAGCGTGTGGTGCGGTTGATATTCTTGGAGGTGTCAGTAATATGGAAAATGGTTTAGCTTTGCTAGATAAGTGTTCCAAACAATGGAAACTGCAGTTCAATGTTTTCAAATGTAAAATAATGCACTTGAGGAGGAGGAATCCTCTATCTGAATATTATATTGGCAGTTCTGTGTTGACAAAGATTTCAGAAGAGAAGGATTCAGGGGTAGTGATTTTGGACAGCCTTAAAATAAGTCACAGTGCAACCAGGTGGTAGAGAAAGCTATTCATATGCTGGGCTGTATAGCTAGAGGTGTAACCAGTACAAAGAGGGAGATTGTGATCCCGCTGTATAGAGCTATAGTAAGACCACATCTGTCTGGGATAAACATTTATCTATCCTAGGATAATAAGAAAGGAAATACTAAAAAGGCAGACTAGATGGACCAAGTGGTCTTTTTCTGCCGATGATCTTCTATGTTTCTATGTAACATTTGCTTAGTGATTGTTTTTCTTGTACACACCAAATCGGCACCAGCACAGAGATCCCCTGTGCTGGTGTCTTCATGTGCACTTCGGCCCACTGTATACACCACTGGGATCTCTGCACCGACGTCAACAAGGTAGTTTAACAAAAAAAAATCACTTATTGAATTGGAATTTACTTTAAAAATACTTCCCTCTTGAACCTTATTGAATCATATTTTAATGTTTTGATAATGTTCTCCCTTTCCCTTCTTTCCTCTAGACTATACAGATTTAGATTCACAAATCTTATGCCTCCAACCATCCACTATATTTGTAGCCCTTCTTTGGACCTGTTTTATTTTATCAATATGTTTGTGTGGGCTTCCTCTGGGTATTCTGGTTTCCTCCCACATCTAAAACATGCAGATATGTGAATTTAGATAGTGAGCCCTAGAGTCCCAATGGGGACTGGGACTGATTTGACTGGACTAAAGGGCCACAAAATAAGTTAGCGCCATAAAGATAAAGAAATCTTTATCTGCAGTAGTGGCATCACTGTCACATTTAAAAGATATTTATGGGGTACCGGTATAGTTTACAGATAGTGTTACTTGACTTGGATCTTTTACAAGACTAGCAGTCAGTGAGGAGTTGGGGCCTAGATTTAAGCAAGGGTAGAGTATAATGTTAGATTAAAAAAAAAAAAAAAAAAAAAAAGACGTAAACTGTACAACAGTCTTTATTTCTCCTCACTACAACATTGAAATTATGTAGATTTCATTAGTCAGCTTGCACACCAGTCAACCCTAAACAGACATCTAGATTCCGGAGAGCACTCATGCAGTGTAGGGAGCTTTTACTGATGAGACACTTATCATGCAGCAGGGGGCTTCTTCCTGTTGTGTTACAATTATGACGATTGACAGAACACTGCACAACATTATTCTTTGGACACTTTGGTGTTAATAATTAGGTGTTGTTTGATAGTGACATCTAGGTAAAATATAACTACTGAACAGCAAGGCATTGTCCATCTGGCTTATTATGGGCAGTATTATTTATACCTAGTATCATGCTGCTATTTTAACACTATTTCCAAATAGAGGGCTACTAGAGACATTGATTTGGTCCCAACTGCGAACCAACTATGGAACTGAAACCTTGAAATGTTATTAGACACTGCTAAAGAAATGAATAAATAAACTGAATTGAAGAAAATAAATTTGAGGCTGTTCCCAAGGTTTTGCTTGGATGGAAAGTAAAGCTGCTGGCTGCACCATTTTTTCTGGCGTCGATGCCTTACAGCTCTGCCGCTGTGTTGTCTGGTGCAAACCTGACTAAATGGAAGATTTTTTTATGATAAATAAAATGCTCTTAATGTAAAGTCCATTTACATTAGGAAACTATAAACTACAACAGACACTTTCTGATGCAGCAAGAAAATATTACCTTAAGAATAATGAAAGCTGAAGCTTTTATTATTATATATACATTTACAAGTACATTTAAATTCCGCCAATGGAAAAACACATTAATGAGGTTTGAGTGAGCTATAAGGAATCTAGGTTACGATGTTCTACACATATAAGTATTAAGTTAGCTTCATCAAGACATTCAGATTCTTTTTCAAGTCCCTTAATTCCTCTTTTTCCATTTATCAGTCTCCATTCCTTGTCCTCCTCTTACCTCCATCCACAGTGCAAACTGCTAAAGCCCATCTTAAGACAGATTGGCTCACTGAGGGATGAGGTAACAGTTGTTCTTAGAAGGAGAGCTGCTTAAACCTCTAGTAGGTGCTGTGCCTCACCTCTGTGCATGACTCACATCTCACACAGCTCTGTGCTGCTCTAAAATTTCCTCCATGCTGCTACTGCTTCTAATATGGTAATCTAGACAGATATATGGGGAAGTATATCTGCTTCTGTGTGTGCTGCATTTTGGAGACATCATATTAGCTAGTCTCCACTCTAGCTCAGGGACAACCAAAAATTAAAGATGGAGACTATAGAGAAGAAAACTAAAGAAAATGCCAAACAAGTTATATAATAAAGCTACTCCTTGTGTTTAGACAATAGTATGTCCTGAATAGTCCCCTGAAAGTGCAAGTAGGCTGTAAATAAATAAAACGCTATCAGAGATGAAAATGTCAGGTTGAACAAGGTTGCGAATATCAATTGACATAGCTTTAGTAGAGGGATTTTTTTTTTCTGTTATGTGCAGTAAAAAAAAAATAGTACTGCTCTGTATCTAACTACAGCGCTACTCAACTAAGCAGCCAAATTTTTCTCCAAAGTGCAGAAGTCTACATAGTGTTGGCACTAGAGTTATTAGCACTCCTAAAGCTCTTGCTGATCTACATAAGATTATGCAGGCATAATGTGGACACAATTGGTTTTACTAGAAAAACAACAAAACTTTTTGTGCTGCTCAAAGTACTGCAAAGCTCAGTATTGGCAGAAAGTATACATCAGAAACTACTACAAAATGTTCCTGTAACAGGAAGTTAAAACAGTGCACAAAGAGTTATGGCCCTATTACACAGCCGATATTGAAGAGGAATTGACCGCCGACCTGTCTGATATGCAATCGCTTCCTCCTTGTTCCCCGCTAACTGTCTGTGCTATTACATGTACAGACATCAAGCCGGGAGGAGCAGGGGGCCCTTAGATTTTCTGGGTGGCCCATAGAGGAGAACGGCGGTCTGCTGTCGCTCCTAATACAAAGGGCAACGGCCAGCAGACAGTTGCTATCATTGTAACTTTAGAACATGCTGAAAAACAACAATTAGCCGACATAGTGAATGTTGGCTGATTATTGCCTTTTAACATAAGCAAATACACGTAACAATTGTCGGCCGGAACAGTCTATAATCGTTTCATGTAACAAAACCCTTAATGCAATTACTAGGAGGGTGGCGGGCACCACAAATAGTCACCAGACTGCTAGTCATCCTGCTTATAAATACACAACATGCCACAAAAGAGAAAGTATAGGTATACACAGACTGCTCATCCAAACCAGGTGGGAGAAAAAAAACAAACAATACTTTTATTACTGACACTCCCACTCCCCTCCATGTAGTATGTAAGAGAGCGGTAAAAGCATGACAACATCAAAAATGTATAAAGACACAGTAGTTGCCAACCAATAAGTCCCTAAAAAACAAAAGCAACATAGTATATGAAAGGGAGCCACCATGACGACTGACCTATCAAATGCAAAGGCAAACCATAGTTACTGCTCTACGGGGTAAGTGGGGAGAAGACTGCCCCACGTGTTGTTCCACATGGTTTTTTACTTTAAATTTGGATGTGCAGTCTGTGTTTACCTGTTTAACCTTCTTTTTTGTGGCACAAAAAGTTAATGCCACATACAGCTGCTACATTTCTCCAATGTATATTTAATAGAACCAAAACAAGCTGTAAATGTTTCTCATTTCCTACAGTGTCTGGATACAGACAGCAAACCTTGAGCATTTGAAATGCGTTGGTATGCCTTTTATTTGCAAGCTGCGCCCACAGCAGTATTTCTCCCTCATCTATCGTTGCATTAACCTTGGCACGGTGTCTGCTCGGGATTCCTGGAGAAGCCTATTTAGCATGGAATAATGTCCCTTCCATCAAGGTGTCACAGAACTATAAGATATTAGTTTACCAGCAAGTGGTGAACATCTATTGCTCCTTGTGACAGTGATGGGGCCATTGTGTTTTGATTTAGACTGACACTGCTAATCTGCATGTGCGATGCTGGGAGATGGAGAGGTTCGGAGTTATCCGAGCTCACTTATAATGACAAGAACCTGATCAAACATTAAATACTGACTTTTGTGACTGTAGATAGAAGAACAGTTATACAGAATAACAGTTTACATTTATATCAGAATGTCACATAGATAACTATAATATTCACAACCAACATAATCTAAACTAATATGTGTGAGGGAGAAAAATAGGGATGCCGCAATCCAGCAGCTTGTGAGTTTACGCACAGTGTAGAAAAACACCCTGGGGGAAATTTATCATGGCTGCGCCCGACGCAGAGCTGGCAAAAAGTGACCACATTTTGTACAAACAGCAATTTATGACTGTCTGAGACAATCTCCCCAATCTCCCAAATGCTGCATTTATAACAATTTGCAGCTGTAAGCGAAGAATCTATGTCAGCGAGGTCTGAACCATACGCCATAACAAAAATTCAGAGTGGGCGTACGCTGGCGGGAATTACTAAGGGCCCGCATGTGAGGCCCTCATCATTTTATGACTGGGTAAATCACTGCCCCATGGAAATGAGCCAGTTATCAGCAAATGAACGTCCATTCTTTGACTTATAACTGGGGTCATGAAGCACTAAAAATCATTAGTCAGCCAAATATCACCCTATGAAAAAAGTGCATGAGCAGCTAATAACAATGTACGCAAAAAGTCAGATGAAAGATTCAACCACAGCTTGTGCAGTCATGCATGCGGCCAAAACCATACTCCCATAGAGTTACCAATCAATGGCGCCTAAAGGCCAAGCAACATCACGCAGCTAATGGAGACGGCAAGCGGGCGTATACTACTAAGCACGCGTATACGGCAACAGTCTGCCCATCTAAAAGGACTTTCTATTCATCTATAAACACTGTCTGTAGTCTTACAGATCTGCAATCCATGCAGCAAAAAAATAGAACATGTCCTAGTACAGGCCATAAATACAGCACAGATTTACGCATAACTGTCAATGGGGGCATCCTTATGTTTTGTGGATATGTATTTTTAATGAAAGAAACGTCCGTAACATGCACAAAAAATATGGATCACCTTTATTTAATCACTATCCCATTTTTTTTTCTGGATCCGTAAAAGATACAGATTACGGATGTGCTTCAGACAAATAGTCTTGCAGATTGCAGACAACGACTAACGATCCTGAAAAACTACTGATTGTGGGAGGACATTAGGAAGGACCAAATTTTCTTCCTTTATAGCACATATTCAGTGTTGCCTTATGAATGTTCAAATGCAAATTTAAAGTGCACCCCTACCCCTTTCATTTTCATCACGTCTTAAAATCTCAAAAAGCTCTGGTAAGATAAACCTGAGCTGTGATTGGTTGCTGTGGGAATAATCAGACAGCGGGAGCTTCCAGCATGTTGATAAATCTGGGCCAGCATGTTATTTTTCAGCCGCGCTATGCAGCCGTCTACTGTATGTGTGTGTATTACATAGCGTACTGCAGCACAGAGCTGCAGAATATATTATTATCATTGTAGGATTAGGAAAAGGAAAGGTCTGAACTGTGATGGTATAGGATCAAAACAGATTTGCAAAAACTTTCAAGTTAAATATGCAGAAAAGCCTTTAATATGCAAGGTTTTTATCTTAGCTGTACAGAGTATAGTTGAGAATGAAAGGCTTTCCATGCATCCATGCACCGAGCGCTCTACAGCCATGTGTTCAGGAGACAGCTCATTTTACATTACATGACAAGTATTATGGAAATGGATAGTGACAGAAGAAAGAAATGCGTTCTCTGGCAGTGGCTCCTATTTCCTCACCTCTGCTCCTTGTTCAATGAGTGTGTTTTGGAGGGGGTCACATCAGGCTTAGACTACATGTCTTAATAATAAAAGACCCATTTTCTGGCAATACTCTGCCTCGGCTAATAGCCCACACAGAGCTTTTACCTACTGGACTAACTATGTATTTCTTATTCAGCAGCCAAAAGCTTGGCACACATACACAATTATTTACAATAGAAAGACTGAAAGCACAAAGACAACAGTACAATGAAGCCTAAAACTAATAATACATTCTAGAAATGAAGTGCCAAAATAACCACCAGTACTGAGGTGTCGCTGAAGGTGTAGTGACATATTCGGCAACACTGTACAAAGCATTAGAGGATACAGAAACATAGTGAGGTGCAGCTCAATATAGGGGCAAAGGCCTCGACTAAATGCTTACTATCTATAAGGAATAAAGTGGTTGTGCAAGGCGGCAGCAGGGAACCAGAAAATAAATAGGGACAAAATATAAGGATACCGACAGAAGATGACAACTGTTTTTGTTCGGAGTACACACTTATATATAATAATAGTATACCATTGTCAGGGTCTCAATAAATAACAAGTGACATGGCCATGAGGCAGTTAAAGGGACCATGACATTTTGAACATGCAATCCAATCTGTTGCCATCATGTTATAGAGCAGGAAAGGTTGAACAGATATTTAGCATGGTGGGAAAAAGTGTAAGATATATTGTGACTAAATCATGTAAATTACTGCTCATGCTGGGCTAAATAGTCAAGTGAGTGGTCCTGCTCAGTGACTGCCTGTTCTCTCTATATGTACACTTATACACAGATAGATAATACAGGCACAGAAGCTGTGTTTGTGCCATCTGCGGCTGGACCCAGCTATCAATCATAGCAGGACACCTGCCGCCACTGTTGGGACCGGAGCCACACTCCAATCGCAACAGTTAACCCTGTAGATGCTGCAGTCAGCAGGACAGCAGCATCTAGCAGGGTTACAGAGGGAGAAATGGGAAATTGGCTGGAATTGATTAAGACTGTCTAAATAATAAAAATGCTCATTATTTATGACCTGATTTTGCAAAATAGGTCCTTTTTCCACCTGTTTTCTTTGCACTGATAATTGCGCCCATATTTAGCTTTTATTTTACTGTGTGTAAACCTAGCCTAATATGGGAAGGAAAAAAGAAATTAGAGCAAAAAAGGTAACTTGTCATATTTAAAATGCAGTTCATACTTTGGACAGCTTAACGGATAGATATACCTACTGTATATGTGGGAAAAATACAGAATACTGTATTTTTTTTATACCTTTTTTGGGTTTAAGTTTTGGGTTTACGAGTCATATCTCTGCAATCAAACAGGGAGGGTTGTCAGTCACTTAGTAGAACCACCCACTTGACTGTTAGGTCCTAAAAGCTGAAATTTCAATTAATTTACTACTCATTTTAATGAATTACTAAATCTTTTTTTCACTAAAATGTATACTAAGCTGCTCAGATAATCTTTCTCTAAACATTATGCTTGTAGGTTTGACAGCAATTTCAACATGGGGGGGGGGACTTTTCATTGTTGCACCAGAGGCGTACCCCAGGGGGAAGGCGCAGATTCGCCCCTTCTCCCTTCGGTACTCCTGCCATATATCCTGCTCGCTGATGGGCGAGTAGGGGGCACAACAAGGCAGGGAGAGGTAGCCTTCTCCCAAGCCATGATAAAAATCTACACCTGCTGAAAGCAGGTGAAGATTTATTGCGGTGGGCGCAGGGTCGGGCGCATGGCTGTCTGAATTCACTTAGACGCATGTGCCTCTTAGTGAATTTGGCTGGTATAAGGGGCCAAGGCCTAATTTAAGACTGCTGTATAAGTTAAAGTATACCAGTCTTAATAAATGTGCCCCTATAAGTTTCTTTTATTCATTTATTTTTTAAACTCTGTGGCAGTATAATAGCCCAGCATGTTTACTTTACTCTATTTCGTACCCTTTATAAAGCAATAAGTCTTTAATAAGTCTCTGATCCACTAGTCATGGAGTGGAAAGGCAGCCATGACGTCAGTATGACAAGAGCTTACTGCCTCAAAAGCAGCAGAAATCAATATACAACTAGAAAAGATAGAAAAAAAATGCTTCACTTCAGATATGTCCCTCGGTGTTAACCATGCAGTCACCACCAAAGAGAGTGGTAAGTGAGGTTCACAGTAGGACATTAGTACTGCTATCCAATATGCACTCAATGTCACAGATGTTAAAATAAACCAACACTGCTGTTTGGCATGCTAGGAGCATACAATTAGCCTCAAGCGGTCGTGACATATGCCTTCCAGATTAACTGTTTAGACCTCGTCAGCCATAAGAATATAAAAACCCATGCAATACATACAGTCAATGACTACTTTTCTCACTAAATGTTTATTTAAAGAGTCAATGAGCAAAATGTGTATATCCCAATACTAGTCTTGTGCTGGACTAACCATAATTTACAGAAAATATCCAATCAAAAATTATTACACATATTGAAACACCAGAACGGGAACAGGAGACGCATTGATGCCATGCTTGGTTTAACAGAACTGTGTGTATAACTAGGCGCCAGTCAGACAGAAGCTAATGCCAATGTTATTGTTTGCAACAAACGTTGGCTGACTAATTCCATACAAAGCACCACATGGCATCAGAGACGGTATGAGCTGCAGGAAGAAATAATGGTTAGCTGTTTTCGTTTTTTGTACATTTTCTTTTCTGCTGCTTAGTAACTGAACCAAATGATCAAAAATCCTGGACAGACAAGAGCTTTAAAAAAAACATGCCGGCATAAACAAGCCAGGAATGGTCACCTGGGTAGAACAGATTTCTGCTGCTTAAGCCAGGCATGGAAAACAATCATTCGATGTCAGATAAGAACACAGGCAGGTGCATCATCCAGGGGCTGTTCAGTAACTGAATACAGCAGTAATAAACAGAAAAGACTATGTTTTGTGTATATAAATGGATCAGGGGTCACCGAGACCCACAGCTCAGACAACTGTCTTAGAGGGGTGAATAAGAGGTGAATAAGATTTCTATTCAGGATATAACAAAATGTGTACACAACTAGTCAGCATGATTTTCTGCTGCTTTTTACATGTTCCGTAAGTTTGTCCGTAATTGCAGATCTGCAATTACGGACAAATGTAGAGCCCATTGATTTCAATTAGGCCATTCACATTATGAAGGCAAAACGGATATATTACGGGCATATTTTAGGGGATTGTGGACGATTGCAGACATGATATTGGGTCTTGAAAAACTACTAAATGTTTAAATAAAGCTGAGAAGAATAGTAAAGTAACTTACCATGTGATACCATAGAAACTAAACCAAAAACTATTAAACTCAGACACAGATGGCAACCAATATATGCTTCCAAAAAAGAGGGGTGATACGCTCGAAAATTATTGGGAAAGGCTGCAGCTACAGTGTTTTAATAAAAAATGTATATGTTAAATACAAAAGACATAAAAAATTTAGGTAAAAGCTGTGCAGACTTTTTAAATATATAAAACTAATAAATTATATATTTGCATAAAGAGTATTTTGTAGCCAGCAGCCGCAAGGCACATTTTGTGCCTCTAACATACCTACCCAAAAGGGAAAAAATAGCTAGCGTATTCTGTGACCATACTAGTTACAGGAGCTGTCTAGATTAGAAAAGACAGTCACATAGGGGCAGATTTATCAAAGGGTGTAAAATTTGGACTGGTGCAAACTGCCCACAGCAACCAATCACAGCTCAGCTTTCAGATCTGGTGAAAGAAAAGAAGAGCTGTGATTGGTTGCTGTGGGCAGTTTGCGCCAGTCTAAATTTTAAACCCTTTGATAAATCTCCCCCATAGTCTTTTAGGATATGTTCAAACTAAGTGTGCTTAGTAAACCCGCAAGTAAAATCATTAGTGATGATCAGAGAGTTTCTCTGTGTTTCATTGTGGATTTTATACTGTCTTCAATGATTGAAAGAGGAATTAATAAGTGAATATTAAAACTTGCTGATTAAAAGCTGTAAATCCTACTAGTGAAATCCAAAAGGTATATGCAATATGGAAACATATAGCCTTAGAGCAATCAGTGTTATTGGGGTTTTCTGGATTTATATCCACAGGATAAACGTTCAATGTCTGATCATCCAGGTGTTCGATACCAGGCACCCCACTCAATTAGCTTTTCACAGGAGCTGCTGCACCAACACCCATACACAGAGAATGGTGCAGGAAGCCCTACACTATCTACTGGGTATGGGTGCTACAGGTTACTGGGCCTCATGTCCCAGTCAATTTAATAGGAGGTGAGCTGCAGTGACTCTGCTAAATAGCTTATTAGCGGGGGGTACCCGGAGTTGGTAACCTGCCATTCAGAAATCGATGGCTTATCCTGTGGATAGGCATCCAATGTGATAACCCTCATTGAGGTACTCATGCATAGCATTATTACCTGTCAGTAGAACACTGACAGAAAGCCTATTAGGACATCCCTGACACAGCACAAGTGGCAGGCAATGTTGGCAGACCTGGGGACCTTTATCAGACTACTGGCTGCCATGGTAAACAATACTTTGTGGGGTGTCGATGGCCAGACAGACAAAGGGAGCTTCCTCCTTTTGGTCAATCACTTTAGATGCCATGGTTACTATTTACCATGGTATCTACAGGGTTAAACCAATGAGATCAAAGTTAACACAGATCCAATCAGTTGCTGCAGGAGCTTGGCTGGGTATTACAGTGAAGCTTCTGCCACAATGTTTAAGAAACACTGAGCAGTACCAATGACTAGTATGTCCCATGTTGAAGGAACTAGCACCTGGACATGATGGATACATCTAGATGCTTTTCAAGGGGTTCAAGTAGAGTAAAGAAAAAAAAAAAGATGGTGATTTAACACACTTGAGTCGCCCATAAACTAAGAACAAAGGAGTTGGGGCCCTGTTCTGGAGATCTCAGGGGGTCCCAGCTATTAGCACCTGCACATCTGCATCTGAAATGTATCCTGTGCATAGGGAATACCCCAATTCAACTTCGAACGCCCCCTTTACGATAACAATGCTTCTAAGAGAAAATATATCCAAAATACAAATCCATATTATTATACAGATAGCTATACTGTAGGCCCTTTGCTCATAACCAAATGGGCCAGTACGGTGGCCTGAAGTTGTTTTAGAGCAAAGTTATTGCAAATATTGTAGTCCTCCTCTGAAGTCTCTTCTATCAGCAGCAATAACTGGGAAGTCAGTGAGTAATCAGCTCTCTTTAAAATCAATGTCAATGTTCTTTTCAAACAACTAGATAGCTACCAGCTACTAGACAGGAGACGCACACCACTGATGCTCAGAGAGAAAGCGAACCTACTGATGCATGGCTGAAATGTCTGCTCTTAAATGCTGCCACAATCACATTATATTTCTTTGCTGACCCATTGGCTACAGTAGATTCAGTGCCTGCTCACACCAGTGATGTACAGCAGAGATAGAGAATGATGAGAAAGTCCGAGGGCAGGTAGTTGCATCAGAATGACGGAACAGAGAAGAGTTTTATCCTCCTTGTTAGAACCTGAAAGCTAGACTGAACTTGGAAGCTGGGAAAAGTTAAATAAACAGAATAGCTTTTCTCTAGACACAAACGGAGGTTCAGGGGGACTACCTCTAGCAAGAAAAGAAAGATCGCCTTCTACCCTTGTACATAAAAGTTATTTAATCCATTGTACAAATATATAAGTGCATGCAAGCAGGGGTGCGGGTCACAGCTGTTTCACATAGTGATGCACTTCTTCAGGCCTCACCTCCATCATTATACTGTAACTACAGAGAATATGTTAGGGGTTTTGTGTTGAAGCCCTGAAAAATTACAGTATATGCTTGGAAAAAGAATTCATAGTCCTAGCAGACTAACATTTGGACGACTGAACTGAATGAGAACAACTCTGTGCTGGTGTGCCAATGTATACAGCGAATGTGAGGAATGTACAAATGTGAACCTAGCCTTACAGTAAACATTCCTGAATTGACAAAGCTAAAATAAAAAAAAAATCTGCTTCTAGTGAATGACATTTTAGCTGGGAAAAGCAGATTAACATTAATAGGACTCAATTTGTCAAACTCCGAAATGCCATTTCCAGTTGATGCTAGAAGAGTCTAGTTCAGCCCGCTTTCCATAAGCATTAGTAAACATCGTTATATGTTTAAATCCAGACATTTCCAGCAGCTTCAGTGCCAGAAAGCAGTTTAATTTCAGATTACAGATGATATGAAGAAGCAGCAGCTTGTGCGGTCTATGCAAACTAATTACTGCCGGTGCATAAAGTGTAATCACGTTTATCGTTGCTGGTTCACACTTTTGCACAAATAGTGAACTGTTTGTATGAAAATCACAATCTGCTAATTATTTCTGATCTGAAATGAAACTGCTTTCTGGCCCTGAAGCTGCTGGAAATGTCTGGATGTAAACATATAAGGATATTCACTAATGCTTATGGAAAGCGGGCTGAACTAGACTCTTCCTGCATCAACTGGAAATGGCATTTCAGAGTTTGATAAATTGAATCTTATTAATGTTAATCTGCTTTTCCCAGCTAAAACGTCATTCACTAAAAGCAGACATGGCTCAGCTTTGTCAGTGCGGAAATATGTTACAGTGAGGAGACAGAAATGTAGGGAGCTGTCTGGCAGCTTACAGTACATACGGGAAAAACTATTACTCATATCAGAGGAAATAGATGGAGCAACTGTGTACACTAAAGACTGTACATCTATGGTTAAAGGCAACTAGTAAGACCCTACAAATTATTACCAGAACACTTAATAGTTCTTAAAGGTGTTATCCAGTGAGAATATGATTCTAATAATTATAATTAACTAGTGTCAGAAACTGGTGTCATACAGATTTGTTATATACAGTAGTACCTTGGTTTAAGAGTAACTTGGATTAAGAACGTTTTACAAGAAGAGCTCACAGTTTTTCCAACATTGTAACTTGGTTTAAGAGCATTGCATTGGTTTAAGAGCTCCCTGTACTGGGTGGGAGGGGGAGTGGGTGAGGGGCATGGTCTGCATAGCGGGGTGTACAGCACAGTATCATAGCAAATACTCTTCAGGCTGGGACTTGTAATCTCTCCATAGCTGTAACCCTTCTCTCTCCGGACAGAGAGTACTGCACTTATGTGCCCACATCTGCCCTGCTCATTCCTTCATGTTCCCTGCAGTCACTGTCTGCCCTTGTGTTTCCCATCCTCTCCATTCCAGCTATAATGTGTCTGCACTTAAAAGTTTCTGTCACTGTCCTCCTGCACAGCTCTGTGATTCTCACTTCCTGATTGGTCCATGCTGAACACACCCCTTCCCCATTGCTGTCATGGGACCACAAGGCCTCTGACAGCATCCATGCTTCTCTATTTTTGCCTGTGGTACTACGCTACTGCATTATGGGGATCTGCAGTTCCATTCTGTATCTACAAACTGCTGCTGTTTTTCAGGTTTATGCACTTACTATACATTATACTCCACATGCTGATTGTTATACTGTACAGTAACTTATATATATCACATATTCAGCTGTTTCTCATTGTTTCATCTGCTCTACATATTATACAGAATAAAAATAATTATTTTTGGGGTGTGGAACCAATTGTCTGCATTTCATATGGAAAAATTTGCTTTGGTTTAAGAGTGGATTTGGATTAGAAGCACAGTCCCGGAATGAATTATGCTTATAATCCAAGGTACTGCAGGAAATGTTGTTTTCTTTCCAGTCTGGCACAGTGCTCTCTGCTAACATCTCTGTGCAAGACAGGAACTGTCCAGAGCAGCAGTAAATTCCCATTAGACACCTCTCCTGCTCTGGACAGTTCCTGAAAGAAAAAGATTTTTGCTGGATAACCCTTTTAAGCATAATGCTTAGAAATAGTCTCTAACATGATAATAAGGGGGGAGCTTTATATAAACCCATTCTGTAGTTGTGGGGGCTCATAATGTTAACTTGGGTCTACAATGTCAACTGACTAGCACTCCGGCCAAGCTTTTCTAAAGGGTATTAGAGCTTTAGGAAATACCATGCAATTTTCCTATATACTTTTTGGATAAGAGCTCTTTCAGTAGACAGATATCATTTATTTCCAATGGATAAAATATTTCCTGGTAATGTTGCCTACACACAGACTCATGGCTTGTTAGATCTAATAACTCAAATATGACTGTATTGACTTTTGTGACTATCATACGACTAGGACTATAAAAGCCTGAGGATTACTATTAAATAACAGCAAACTGAAATCCTTAAAGGAGAATTAATTTTTGATATGTTGTTACTTATGAAAAGTTATACAAATTTCTAATGTACATTAATTATGGGAAATGCACATATAGGGCTATTTCCCTTAATTTAGTAGATCAGGAAGTGTTAGAATTCTCTCAGATCCAGTGATGTCACGACGAAAGGTGTAATTCCTATGGAGTGTCCAGCAGGGGGCGCTCTCTATATAGAAGTCTATGGGACTTTATTGTTTCTATGGATTTCTATGTAATGTAATGTAATGTAGTGTAGTGTACAGTGCTTTATTGAATGAATACATCTATGCAATACTTTGGGGAGCAAGTGTCCCTGCTCCCTAAAGTATTGCATAAATGTATTCATTCAATACATTAGGATATCACAGCAAGACCGCCGTTCCGCCGCATTCCCGCCGATCTGCCGCATATACACTGAACTACAGCTCCCATCATCTGCTTATAGTATGAACAGGTGATGGGAGCTGTAGTTGGGTAATGGATATTACTTGCCTGCAATGCCACTGCTTATACCGCCGGGCGCAGGGGGGGAGCCGCTCAGTACACAGGAGCGCTCCCCCCTCCTCTCCCTATACCACTGCTGACTCCCCGCCTGGCCTTCGCTCTCATATACCGGCTCCCGATGCTTTAGCGCGGACACCAGGAAGCATCGGGAGCCGGTATATGAGAGTGGAGAGCGGCGGCCAGGCGGGGAGTCAGCAGTGCTATAGGGAGAAGGTTCCCAGAAGGAGGAGGAGGGGGGAGCGCTCCTGTGTACTGAGAGGCTCCCCTCTGCGCCCGGCGGCATAAGCAGTGGCATAACCAAGCTACAGCTCCCATCACCTGTTCATACTATAAGCAGATGATGGCAGATCAGCGGGAATGCGGCGGATGGGCGTGCGGCGGGAATGCGGCGGATCGGCGGGCTTACTATGATATCCTAATGTATTGAATGAATACATTTATGCAATACTTTGGGGAGCAAGGACACTTGCTCCCCAAAGTATTCCATAGATGTATTCATTCAATAAAGCACTGTACACTACACTACATTACATTACATAGAAATCCATAGAAACAATAAAGTCCCATAGACTTCTATATAGAACAATAAAGTCCCATAGACTTCTCCATAGGAATTACACCTTACGTCGTGACGTCACTGGATCTAAGAGAATTCTAACACTTCCTGATCTACTAAATTAAGGGAAATAGCCCAATATGTGCATTTCCCATAATTAATGTACATTAGAAATTTGTATAACTTTTAATAAGTAACAACATATCAAAAATTAATTTTGGACGGACTTCTCCTTTAAAATCATAAAAAATTGATAAAGAAAGTTTTGAAAAGAAATAATACAATAAATAAACTTGTCTGGAACCATTACACCCCCTCTAACCCACTGTGAGAAGGATTAGTAAAGGCATCTGCATTGTTATAAGCTGAAGTACTATGATGTCGCTAACACATTAACAAGAGATTAGAACGCAGGTTTAGTATTGCTCTCTTAAGTAATCAAAACCATCTAATTTGTAATAACTCTGTGACACCCTCAGTGATTGCCAATATGAGGCCTCTAGAGAGATGAAAGCCGCAAATTATCAGCAAAAAGTCAGTTTATAAACAGGATTTAATCATCTGACATTCAGAAATCTATAACCGTTCTCCGCCTAGAGCAGTGAAGCCACAGTACACCTGTGTTAGAGTAACCATCCAGACATTAAGCCGTGATGGATGGCCAATGTGATTTGAGACTTTTGCCTGTCAAAATTAATTCTGACCTCCTCTCATGCCTTCATTAATCCGCTTCTAATCACAGAGCTTTCTGTTATACAGGACAGGCGTGTGCTCTAAGATACCAATCTGCTCATAAATATCACCTGAAAAGGTTAGGGATAAAAGAAAATGGGGAAGAGAAGAGTATTAAAAGCTAGGAACATGTTGATCTATATGTGTACGCTATATATATACTGCATACTCCTAATAAATTTTATTACAGTCGTATAATATGCAATGTCAGACTTCAAGACGTCTCACGCTTAGAAATTTGGGACCACCATGATTTCAAAACCAGGGACCAAAGTCTCTGATCAGAACGGAGACGTAGTCCAATGTGTGCACCGTAACCCCATTCATTCCCTATGGCAGCTGCTAGAGATAACTTAGTACTGCAAGTGCTCTATTTACAGCAGCTGTCATGGAGAGTGTTTGGAGTGTTTATGTGTATACCACTGCTTCATTCTGAGTGGAAACTGGGGTCCCAGTGATTAAAATAACAGGTGTGACAGCCCTTGGAGCCCCCACAATCAAACACTTATCACATATCCTGTGGATATACTACTTGGTGTGTTTTCTTTTGTACCACTGTATGTTGCCCATTGCCTGTTGTCAGGGAAAATCTGTCCCTAGTAACAAAGAGTAGAACAAATTACAGGAAGCGGAGGTGGGGCTTGTGAGATGCACAGGAAAGGGAGAGAACCAAAGTCTGGGCTGTGTACCTGCAAGCTGGATCGGTCTGCCACTCATAGCTGATCACCCATAAAACTCAGAACAAGTGTTCCTTGTGTAAATAGTAGTGTATCTACCGCTGTATGTCAAAAGTGCTGCATTCCCCCCTTCCCTTTTTAAAATGAATGTACTTCAACCTTTTAAAGGGAACCTGTGATAACTTTTAGTTATCACTAAAAGTTGGAGTCATTGGTGGTTTATACCTACCCTGCTGGCCTTGATCAATATACCGCAACAGAGAGAGAGAGAGTTAAAAATCAAGGCTGGTGGGTTTGGGAGCATGTTGTGTCCGGTTCCCTTTATTTCCATTTATTTTGTCAGCAATATTCTAAAGTATGTAGTTTTATGACATTATTTCCATGTACAATTACTCAGCCAAGGTTATTTCATATGAAAAAGAGACCAAGTCCACGTTTGTACTGATATAAGACTTTGGGTTTTGTACAATGGTGGGTGTCGTAACCTAACTACTCTGTGGAACAAGACTGTAACCACTGTTCTAAAAGCTGCAGTTACATTTACTCCCCCCCCCCCCCCCCAATCAATCCATAAGTTCTTACTTAAGTATCCATCATATTATTCAATGACAAGCATCTTTTATTGGAAAGTCAGCTCCTACACTTTCCATGTGTCATAAGGTAAAACAATAAGAGCTTGTTCTGTAATGCATGGACGACCCTTACAGAAGGAACATGCTTTCTAATAAATGTTTGGAGCTGATCATATATCAGATGTGCCCCACTAGCCTTCTCAGTAGTCAGCAGTCTTCCTGAAGCGGTCACATTTATCCTTAAACTGACCATACCAATGGCATTGTCTTTCTCATAGTACAGCGCGTAGTGCTACAGAAAGCCATGATAGAGAATTATCTCAGAAGTGAAGAAAAATACAAATGACTTCATAGGACTGTTTAACTACTTTCCAGAATAGCTTCGACTGACTATACAGTAAACAATGGAAAGTGTTCTATTGATTTACAGTCTCTCCCAGGCCACGTGCTTTTTTTAGTCATTGTTTGGGCAGATGCTATAGAGGTGCAGGTGTAGAGAGGAGGAGCTGAGCAGGTGCTATAGAGATGCAGGTGTAGAGAGGAGGAGCTGAGCATGTGTGTTCAATATCCCAAGTCCTCAATGCGCGTGCACCGTTCTCCTAGTCTATGCCTGAGTGTGTCTGGGAGATCACTGCACAGGTGGAAACTGTAAAGATGGCAAATAGCCCTTGTAAAAGCAGCGCATGCACGGACAGCAATAGTGACAGAGTTAGAAGGTCATATTAAGATATTAATGGCGAAGAAGTAGGAGGTAGTAGTGGTGAGGCATGCCAAAGCGCAGCACAAATGCAAAACCACTACTCCTCTTTGACTCTTCATTACAGTACAGGATCAAAGATTGAATAGAATCTCGGGTAGTGCCTGGGTACTGACAGATTCCTTTTAAAATCCTGCAGAACATGCAAGGTCCCCCTGCTAACGCTAGCATACAGTATGTCCAGACCTGTTTGAAGTTTGCCAATGGCCATCTGGCTGATCCAGACACTCACTGTACTTGGAGGGAGCAGGATGAGTAAAACCCCCAAAACACAGTATCAACCATAAAGCATGGGGGTGGAAGCATCATACTTAGGGGGTGCTTTTCTGTAAAGGGGACAAGACAACTGTACCGTATTCGAAGTAGGATGGATGGGCCCATGTATTGCAAGATATGGGGAGCAGGGCTCAGGACTGGATGCTGTCCCAAGCAGGGATAGTAATGAAAAGGAAAGTAAGAAGGTGTTCCACTTTAGGGGCTAGGGAACACCTGTTTGAAACTTTGTACTAGAGAATAGAAGCATTTTCCTAGCTATGGAAGCCCAGATGGATATATGGAAAATATCATGTGTCTCTTTGACCTAACAGCTATCTAACAGTGTCAGCCGCTAGAAATGTAAATTGCAGCTGACAGATTACCTTTAAGCTATCTGATCATACTGTAGTTAATTCTAATCTAATGGAAACTTTTCCTGACTGTTGCCACAGAACTTACCATAGTTTAATCACTATCCCGTAAAGAACGTTTTAATGATTGGAGATGGAGAACATTTAACTTAATTTATCTGATGCAGTTAACAGAAAGCTTAATTCCCACTGTACTAAATTATTTATTAATCTATCCGCACATCAATAGGAACATATCCTGTGCCTAAAGAGGGAGTACAGACAATCAATGTCAAATAACCACTTAATAGGTATAGGAACTTACTTTAGAGGATTGAAGAGGCCATGCATCATTTCAAATAGGAGAAAAAAGCCAGAAGGAGGGTTAGGCGAGGACAGGGAATACTACAGCTGGTAGGATTTTGTGGTTTTGCAACTTACTGGCGGATTTCTGCTAACATTTATCAAATATTGCATTCTCTAGTTGGACTAACAGGCCATATTTCTTTGTTATTTTAAAGGACAACTCCCACAAAAAATTTTTTTTGCTCATTTAACACACATTACAAAGTTATATAACTTTGTAATGTGGTTAAATACCCGGCCTGGCCCCCTTCCCCCACTTTCGGACCCCCGACCCCCCACCCCGGAAGTTAAAGAATGTATACATTACCTATTACGATCGTCACGGTCCTCTTCTCCGGGGCGGCATCTGGTGACGACGACGTCAGAGCCGAGGGGCGGTCCGGGTCTTCTTCCTCCTCGGCGTCTTCATGCAAAGTGAATGGGGATGAAAAGGCTGCTGGTGCACATGCGCACCAGCAGCCTTTTCATTGGCTGAAGCGCATCACATGGCTTCCAGCTTGCTCAGCCCTGATTGGCTGAGCTTGCTGGAAGCCATGTGATGCGCTCCAGCCAATGAAAATGCTGCCGGTGCGCAAGCGCACTGGCAGCCTTTTCCATCCCCTGGACCCGGAAGTTGGAGACATCGCTGGATGGCGGACGGCGGCGACGGAGAGGCGGACGGCGGGCGAATCGAGTGGCGATCGTCACCGGAGAGATGGTGAGTATGGTGTCTGTGTGTGTCTGTGTTTTTTTTTTTTTTTTGGGGTCCCGCGGGAGTTGTCCTTTAACAGTAGTAAAGCTGATCATACGCACAAAAACTGGTTAGGCAACTAATGGTCTGAATCCATCATTAATGTGTATATCTATTATACATATTGCCCTACGTTTATTAGTAATAGCATAATAGCATACTTTGCATAAGAGAATTTACAGAAAGGGAAACTAGCAAGAATTACAATCAATTTCTTAAAGACGCGTTCTGAGCAAAAGAACAAAACAAATGACAGCCTGCTATGGGTATAATATAATGAAAGGCAGTATGCTCACATCATATGTACAGTTCCAGTGGCCTGATGCTTCCTGCTGTCTGTTTACTTCCCCTGATATTCTACCAATGACGCTTCAAACGCACTGCAGCCGATCCCTGAGGCCAATCACAGAGACTGCAGTGTATTCCAGCAGAGCCGAGACAGCGCATCAGGGGAAGTAGCCAGAGGTAGCGAGGAGCACCGGAGCTGGATTCAGCAAGATGAGTATACTATTTTATTCAACACCCCCAGCACTCACCCCTAGTGCTGTCATTATGTGAAAACCTTATATTTAACCTTATTTTAGAAAACCATAAGGCCTTATTCACACGTTTAGTGAATTTGTCTGTAACTGCGAATCCGTAATTATGGACAAAATATGGGGCCTGTTGATTTCTATTGGTCCATTTACACTGTTCGAACCTTTACAGATCAGCAATCCGTTCTGCAAAAAAAATTGGCCATGTTCTAGTGCGGACAAGAATAATTAGCTAATAGAAGTCTATGTGATCTACATTTTTTACATACGCTACAGATGTTACATCCGAAACATCCACAAAAAATACGGATTCCCTTAATTTAAACTATCACCCGATTTTTTTACGGATCCACAAAAACATAAGACATAATATACATTTGTGAAAAATCACTGGATGCATGAATCTGTGCAAGTTTCAGTATCACAGAGTAAATAGGTGCGGTGGCTTTTTGTTCTGACAGGGCTCAGCACATAGGCAACTACAATTAGACATGATCAAAATGATTCCCCTAATGAACACAGATGCTGAAGGGTAACTAGAGGTCACTGTATATGGTATATAGAGCTCTAAAGTTGATAAATTGTACCTGATCAATACTCTAGCCTCATAGTTTGAAGCATTAAACAGACTTAGTAAAGAATGTTGATCTCTTTCTTGATTTAGTATAGTCAATAAACGTTACATATTTCAAAGTAAGAGCGGTTTAGAGATTTGGTACACCCCGCCAAAAAGTGCAGCTATGGAAAAAAACATCAGAGTTAGGATCTTTTTTACCTTTTTGTAACCTTCTAATTATTTTTTATATTGCTTAAAACTTTAAAGGAGTAGTGCGGCGCTCAGAAATTATTCACAAAATAACACACATTACAAAGTTATACAACTTTGTAATGTATGTTATGTCTGTGAATCACCCCCTTCCCCGTGTCCCACCACCCCCGCTCGTGTACCCGGAAGTGTGTGGTGCATTATACATTACCTGATCCGTGTCGAGGGCCGTCCGCGATTTTGTGCCAAACGTCATCTTCAGACGCACGGCCGAATCCCTGCCGCCGTCCCCTCTCCGCCGCGTCCCAACTGTGCTCAGCCGCGATTGGCTGAGCACAGTTGTGACGCGGCGGAGGGGGGGCGGCGGCAGGGATTCAGCCGTGCGTCCGAAGATTACGTTTGGCACAAAATGGCGGACGGCCCTCGACAGAGTCAGGTCGTGACATCACCATGTTACCCAGGAAGTGAAGCCTTGATGCAGTGGTAAGTGCAGGGAAAAAAAGCACTTTATAAGCATTTCCCGTAATAAGTCTATATTGATGATTTGTATCACTTCTGGAGGGCAATACAATACTTTAATAAAATTTTTCATGGGACTTCTCCTTTAAACATAAGTTTCCAGCGAGCAAGAGCTTACAGTTTACATCAAGGTTACATCTTTAAGGGTGGGTTCACACATACTGGAAACGTTGTGAGTTCTCAGCTAAATCTACAGCGATTCCCAGTACTATTAGTTTGTACCGGTTTACATATTCAAAGCGGATTTTTCATTCCACTGTGAGTATGCACAACCCCGCCTTAACCTGCTGCGGCCTGGTGAATACATTACCCATCTGTACTCCGGCCTGCGTCTGTGGCTCTCGGCTCCCTGACGTCCTGCTCAGCCAATCAATGGCTGCCAGGGGACAGCGCACTGATTGGCTGAGCGGGATTGTGGGGAGCCGGGAGCACCAGAAGAAGGCCGGAGTGAGGACCGGTAAAGTACTCACCAGGCCATGGCAGGTTAAAGGGTTAGTGCGGCGTTTAACATTTATTCACTAAATAACACACATTACAAAGTTATGCTCAGCCAATCGCGGCAGAGCAGCTGATGACGCGGCATGAGTGACGGCTGGAGCGGTCCGGTCGGCCTCCAGAAGATGACGTTGTCAACCCAAGATGGTGGCCGGGGTCGACAGCGAATATGTAAGTATACCGCACCACACTTCCAGGGTAACACAGGGAACACAGGGAAGGGGGCCATTCACTTAAATAACACACATTACAAAGTTGTATAACTTTGTAATGTGTGTTATTTAGTGAATAAATATTAAACACCGCACTACCCCTTTAAGAGGAGGCAGGATAAGACGCACAATTCTGCATTGTGCGTCTTATTTTTTTATGCCTATGATTTTATTAGCATGCTGTGCCTCCTCCTATCATCTTTTTGAAGTCATCAAGACGGCACCCAGACCCTCATGATTAAAAGAAGAGGTGGATGAACAGTGTTCATCCAACCTATGTAGTCCTTCCACTTTTTGCTCTTCCATCATTCATCCTTGTTGTCAGGTATATCAGTTCCATACACACATGTGTACAAGAAGTGTCCTTCATAAAATCATTGGAGATCCCAGAAAATAATGGGAAAACATTCATGCCAACAAAGGCTTCAATGATCCAACGGAGGCCTGAAAGCAAAGTCTGGCGTATAGTCTAGTATTTCTATTAATGTTCTCTACTGATGTTTATTTGCTGATGAGGCCTGTGAATTGCCAATGAACAATATCGATCCACATTAAGAGCACGTATTTACTATACAGACAAGGCAAATGGCAGCGCCTTGAAGAGAAGCCAGCTATCATGGCAGACATAGTGTTTATGCACAGGTTCCTCCAAGTGTAAATAAATTCTATTGGGCGTATTAGAACATTAGAGATGGATATTACAGCTTGACACTTCCTTTCAGTCGCTGAACGAAATCCTGCGGTTTATCTGCCAGCAGTCAAGCTCAGAGTGAATCTTTGGAAACCGTGCAGAATTCTTAGCATCATATCTTGCTGCTTTCAGTAGTGAGTAAACAGCCATTACCATGTCCAATGTTATTAAAGTATCTTCTAAACACGGACATCAACACTGTATTAAGATATGCAGCCTATGTGCACCTTCTCACGACTTTTAATCCCATTTATATCTACAACAATGTATAATTTATTGAGCAAAAATTTCTTTTGAGAGAAACACAAAGAAACAAACCTCTCCCTTAGTCATTGAAACCCCAATTAAAATATGTTCGTTTGTTTTTGCCTCTTCTTTTTGGCATTTTAAGCATTTTCAGAAGCATATTACAGAATGCAATTATGTGCATGCAGTTAATAATAACACAGTAGTCTAACAGACGACGAGTCTAGATCTTTACAAACCCCACAGGCATTCACTCAATAGGGAACGGCGAACACTATAATTTTCACACAATGAGCAATGCAAGGGGATCGTAACAAGAGGGCATACATCAAATAAGAAGCAGAGAATCTATATTGTGCTTTGTGTGACTGCAGACAGAAGGCTCGTGACCATTAAATAGAGTAGAGGCATGGGTCCTGAGCTGCCAGCAGGCACACGTTTCAGTAACATTGCTCTTTTTACAACCCTTTCACTACTGGTAAGGTTTAAATGGATATTATTTATGCTTTTTTTCTTCTGAGCTGACTAGTACTTGGGGATTCCATTAGGGACGGTACGACTAGTGCAGCATGCAGTGCAATGCTTGCAATCGAAACAATAGAGACAACAATAATTGGAATTAATTAAAACTAATACTTAGATGGCAAAGATAGGGTCCATTTACACAGAAAGATTATCTGAAAGATTATCTGCCAAAGATTTGAAGCCAAAGCCAGGAATGGATTTAAAAGGAGGAGAAATCTCAGGGTTT